>NC_056729.1:21044641-21132141 GCF_019279795.1 Protopterus annectens | reverse complement strand
TACAAATAACACTTAAGTTAGATAATTAAACAGCTGCTTCCTGGGTTGCAGATGAATTTGTTTTGCTGCTGTTCACTTGTCAGAATAAGATAAAACACAATGGGATATTTCCTTATATGTGACACACTACTTAATTCTGTCATCATAACTGGCCTGTGTTTCATAATCTAAAATGTTTCATATGCAGTAGTTGTTTTCAAGAAGTTAATTATAGCAATTACTAGGAACTTTGTTGTCCTCCTACACTGTTTGTGTTGCTGCTCCATCAAAACAAATTGATTTTGCACTTATCTGAACTATGGTATAAAATATTTGCTTACATGGACTTTGTCTACACTTAAGCACTCACTTTCTTTAATGCATGTAATTTTTAATTTTCTGTTTTTCTGCATCAACTTTTTCCAGTTGCACCTTTTTGTTTTGTCCTATTTAGCAATATGGCAGTACCGTGAGTGCTAATATTTTGGCTAAGTGTTGTTTTCAACAACTTCTTTTGTAACAGCATGGGAATAAACTAAACAAAAATTCCTTGCCAGTAATGTCTTGCTTTGAAGCATCGTTTAGCTTATTGTGCCATAAATATAGACTGTAGTAAATATGACAACCATTTGTTTGCATCCTGCGTTTCCTGTTACTCTTTTCGTCTGTGTATGTTATATCCTTGAAACAATCATTATGTTACAGTACAGTTTAGACAGTGATACAGGTACTTGCATACAAAAAGACTTTGTTAAGCTCCATACTTTGGTCTATTGCAGACCAGCCAATGTGACAGACAGATATCAATAATGGGTTCTGCAGTTCCACTTCTTAAAAGTGGCATAGGATGTGTAACCTTGGTTGTACATGTTTAACCAACTAATGTGGCTTACTAGGTGGCCTGCAACACAACTTAAACATCTTTGATACCTTGAATTCCATACAGAAAATTAAGCTGTCCAACTTCATGAGGTCAGGTATAGCTTCACCCCCACCCTCCATGCTTATTTATTAACCATTGCATCTCCTATACCTGTTAGGGGCCAGAAGTCCAGAATTCTGGGTCTATATTACATATCCAAACACTTAAATATTCGAATCACTAAAAAGCAACCTTTATTAATATGAATAAAAAAAAAAAAAAAAAAGCTAAAGGGTGTAAGTAGGGAGGCAAGCCCCCCTGCACCTCCCATGTGGGGGGCTGCCCCTCACACCCCCTGCTACTTAAATATACCAACTCCAAGATCACACTACAGTATAGGAAATGGCAAATTTCCCATTTCTGCACTGTAGTGCACTGAAGTGCAATCTTGGAGTTGGTATATTACAGCTTGCCCCCTGTTTAAACTCTTTCCTTTTCCTTTTTTCTTTTTTTTTTTTTATTGTTTTCTTACATATTCAAACATTTGAATGTTCGATCGCTAAAGGTCGATCTTTAGCGATTAGAACATTTCAATGTTTGGATATGTAATATAGACACAGAATTCCATATATGGTTATTCATGAAAATCTTGGTCTGGCTGTTCTTGTGTTTGCTGTCATATAAGTTAATTGCTCATAATGGGTAATGCTTACCCTATCAGGATGTTCTACATACAGAAAGATTGCACAGAGAACTGGTGAAGTTTTCATATTTTGCCATGCTTGGCATAATATTTATTTGTATGTTGTCATATATTTACATATATTTATTGGTTTGTTCATCAAAATAATGGACTGATCTAAAAACCCATTTCAGATGCTGATCACACCAGAGGCTAGCATAATGGAGGTAAACTAGACAGAGACACATCCTTGTGCAAACATAGACTAAAATATCATAAAATGTATAGAGAAAACCAGAAAAATCTAAAACTATAATCATAACAGGCTAAATAAATACACAAATATACATTTGTAATTCAGAGTTATCAGCAACACTATTCGAGAATATCAGATGTGTTAATGTCAACCACAATAAGAGGAATGTTAAAGACATCCAAGGATAGAAGGTCATGGAATACATATATCAAAAGGTTGTGCAATACCTATATCAAATGTAGTGGAACACCTACATCAAAAGGTACTGGAACATCTACATCAAAAGGTACTGGAATGCCTACATCAAAAGGTACTGGAACGCCTACATCAAAAGGTACTGGAACATCTACATCAAAAGGTACTGGAACACCTACATCAAAAGGTACTGGAACACCTACATCAAAAGGTACTGGAATGCCTACATCAAAAGGTACTGGTCTGGAACACCTACATCAAAAGGTACTGGAGCACTTATATGTATCATTACTCAGGACAGTCTCAAACCAAACCTATAGAATACATTATTCTCTGCATTAATTAGGGTTAGTCTCAAATATAACCAATAAAATAAATTGTTTTCTATATTAATTATGGTTATACTTGGACCACTAATCCATACTCAGTTAATGAGACAGACTGTGGATGAGTATAAGCTTTCACTTTCTCTAGCCACAAAAAAAGATAGCAATGATGGGAACATTCTGTATTAAAACAAGTACGTAGACTCTCCTCTTTTAAAAAAGGCACCTTTATTAAATATTTCTTCAAATACAACTGGAATGCTCTAAAAACCTACCACTAGAAGTTGCCGTTACCCATTTCAGTAAAACATCCTTTAACTTACTAAATGAGTTAGTTACCATGGGAACAAAAAGAACTGAAAGTAACCCCACTTCATGGCTCAAAAAAGAAACTAACCAGCTCATGCTAAATAGAGACAAAGCCTGGAAGTCACAGTATAAAGACAGAGCAAAAAAGTGCAAATTTTTAGACAACTTAGAAATTTATATAAACAACAATTCAAACTAGACAAAATTACATTCTTTCACTCACTTTAATGCAAACTTCACCACAACCCTAAGCAATTCTGGTTTGGAACTTATACCCTGATGAGTGGTGGATGTGCTGCAACTTTGTTTTTCATTTTTTTTTGGGGGGGGTTGTATTAGAGCTACCTAATTACCTTACATTCACTCAGCTTCAACTTGCCCACAAAATAATACACAAATCACACACATACTTTTTCAATAAAACAATCTGAAGCACTATTCTCCACCATATTGCCTTTGCTCAGGTAATCAGAGCCTACTAATAACTTTCAAATCCCATAATACAGCTGGAGACTCACTATACTCATCCTGTGTCACCAGGCAGTGGAACTCCCTGCCTATCTCCATAAAATAGGACAGCTGTGCATCTAGCCTTAAGCAAAACCTTAAGGAGCATCTAAACGTCTCATGTCTCTGTTCTTGTATGACCCTGACTGACTCGCTCTCTCCCTCTCTCTGTCTGTCTCTCTCTCTCTCTGTCTCTCTCAGATCTCTAGACTATCACAACCCCTAACTTTCCATCTCTCCTACATTATCCTCTAAATGTAAATAATTTTCTTTTCTATATTTATGACTGTATACTGTGTTTCATTGTTCCTTTGTAGATGAAATTTGTATATTGTACATGTAAATGCAACCTGTTTATTATTGTATAACACTCATATAGAAATCAAATTGTATTAACCTCTGTCTTGGTTGTATTATCCATTGGATGATTCTAAAACCCATTTCTACTGATTTTTTTCCCTGTAAATTCTTTGTAGTGATTGTAATTTTTTGTAACTTAACGGAGCTTTTCTCCTGGGGCCTGCACAAAAAATGTGCCTGAGTATTCAATTAGACCATCCAAGTAACAAGTAACAAAATGCAATAAATAAATATATATATATATATATATATATATATATATATATATATATTTATATTTTTTTTGCATGTGTTGATCAGGGTAGAGAACTGATCTCCAAGGACCTTTATCAGACTCAGTCTGGGAGCTCTGGCTAGTTAAGTGACTTGCTCAGATTAACACAGCTAGCCAATAGTGGCTGAGGGAATCAGATTCTGGGCAACTGGACCACAGGAAACAGCTTATTAACAACTCCTTAATCTTCTGAACCCACAACTGTATTGCATTATTAAAATATTGTGACACAAGCTAATCAATTTCTTCAATAATGTAATGGAAGCCAAAGATATGGGCCATGCTTAGCTAAAGCTTTTGAGAATATTCCTCATACAGGCATTACCAATAAGTTTACACAGCTTCACATTACTTCTTATAGCCACAAATGGATATCCAACTAGTTCACTAACAAGAACTCACATGGTAAGGATTTTCTACAAAAAAACACATCATCAGTTGATTACCCAACACACTGTCCTGGGCTCCGTACTCTTCAGCATGTACTTTTCTAATGTTATGTCAGATGTCAATAAGTTATGCCTCAGTAAGTTTAACATAGACTGCAAACTGGGTGCATCATATGCTCCCTTAAAGACATGCTCATTTTTCAAATAGTACTCAGCCATGACCATGGGCTTAAGCTTAATGCCAAAAACATAGAATGGTTTTAATCAGTAGGCAATAATTCCTCACATTTCAGCCAATCAAAGACAAGCCACCTTAAAACTGACTTGGTCATCAGAGATCTGGGTGCATCTGTCAATAACAAGCTATCATTTTATCATCATGTGTTAATAGTAGTCAAAAAGGCATCTTCCAAGAATAAGGAAGTCATAATCACTCTCTACTCCTCCCTATTCAGAACAATTATAGAATACAACGCCCTATTCACCTTGCAACACCCATCTTGTTCAATTTGGATAGCCTGCAATTTTTTTGACCAAGAAAATTACTGATTTAAACTTGTTAAGCTGCATTAATAACTTAAAATGCCTCACACTATATTTTGTTTCATACAGGCTTCTTCATGATGATGTGTGCTTATCCTTCCAAGCCATGAACGACTCAACCTCGCTTGATCTCCTACATCTATGCAAAATAAATAGCACCTTGACCATCTGAAACAAAGATCCCTCATACAGAAATAGAAAATGCAGACGCAGAAGATTCTTGGCCCAATAAATGCCATACTTATGGAAAAAGCTTCCTCTACATATCAAGCAATGCAACACAGTGGCCACATTTAAAACTACTGTGGATGATTGCATGGCAATTAAAAATTCACCTCTAGGGTAGTTTGCATGGCACTCCTCAACTGGGGAGCATAAATCATCCAATTATTTTCAGGTTAGATGGTTATGGTTATAGATGACCATCGCAATCACATGCTTAGTACATACCTATGAGTCTGTTGCACTCAAGGTTTTTTTGTTTTTACAAACTGTTGTCATAAAAAATAAAAAAAAACACTAATTGCATAATTCTTATTTCCAATTACTTAGAGCTAATGTCTGAAGCTTAAGGATGTAAATGAAGTCCAACACTTGTATGATCCAAACATCTTAACAAAGCTTCTTCTGCCAATGCTTCCAAAAGTCCAAATAACAGTTCCAAACAAAATTAAGGTAAGAGGATAACAGTACCTCTGATGCAGTACACTCCACAGACAAATTACAAAGTTACAGACATTTCAAAAATGGAATTGGTCTTTCCTTTTGAAATAAGCTGCTGAAGTTTATTTAACTGAATAGTAGCAAACACCATTATCTTTTGTCTCACAGTATTTTCTTGTGCTCTTACATCTGGTCATGCTAACAATTTGGTTGCTATTGTGATTGAGCCAGGTGTTCTTGTTCCAACCCTATAAGCTCCATAAGCCTATTCCTGAATATCAGCACATACTTCACTACAGACTCTTTGTGGGAATTACTTGATGTTGAAAACCCTTTTGATTCTTGCCGTCCCACCATGTATGAAAAAGGAAATGGGGCAAGTATTTTCCCAATTCCACTATGATTGGACAATGTCTAAGCACTCTGAGAGCATTTTAAGTTATCCCCCTCCTTCAAGTCATTTCATTGCAGATGGTGAGGGATAATTTTTAACCACTTTACCCTACAAGTCTTCCACAAACACGTCAGCATCTCTGTTATAAACTGATTTTATCTGTTCAGTAATTCTCAGGAAATACCTACCATGCTGAAAACTTCTGACAGACCATTTGACACTTTTCTGCCTCCAACAGAGGAAAAAACACACTGGGTTGGAAGTTGGTGGTGTCTTTGTTGGGGCCCCCCTTGTATACAGGGAGGATATAAGCTTTTTCCAGATGATAGGCACATAGGATTCTTTGATAGATCTGTTGAGAAGTATGCTAATAGGGTAAGCAATTGAGTTGGCTGAAATTTGCAGGTATTTGGTGGGTATATTGTCAGGGGCATATGTGCATGGTTTGAGTTTTAGAAGCAATTTTTTAATAGTCGAGGTGGGTATAGGTGACAAAGTAAAGTTGGGAATAGGGGGTGTACTGGTGTTAGCTGTGGAGAGGCCTGTAGTGCACAAGTTGGTCTTGGGAAAGGTAGCGGTGAGATTGGCTATGGTATCTATGAAATAGCAGTTGAAGGTTGCAGCAATCTCATTGGGTGTTTTATTTGGGTTTGGGCAAGGATTATTACTAGAGCCTGGGTTTAATAAACAGTTGAGAGAGCTCCAGAATTTATTTGGGTTTTGCTTGTGTTGATTTTGTAATGTAAGTCAGTGTTTTTTTTTTTTTTTTTTTGTTCTGTAGTACCAGGTGCTTAACCTGGTTTCAGAGGTGTTTGTATTGTGTGAGGTGAGATGAGGTTTTGTTTTTTTTTGCCAGATTTTCCATGATCTGTTCCTGCATTTCATAAGATCCTTAGTGGATCTTCTTAACCAACTGGAATGGTTGGTCATTACTCTCTTTTATGTAAGGGGACCGAGATTGGTTAGTATGCTGAGGAAGGTTGCGTTGAAGAGCTCAACTGCCTCATCAAGAGCAAATGATTTTAGTGCATCCCAGTCGATGCTAAGCAACTTTTGGTTAAAGTTAGATGGACAAAACTGGGATTCATCTCTGGTTAACCTGTACTGATGTATATTAATTGTTGTGGTACATTCACGTTGTATAAAGGCCGGTAAGTGGTCACTTAAACTGTTGGAGAGTGTACCAGTGGACGTGATCTTATTTGGATCAGACACTAAAATTCAGTCAAGGATAGTGCCATTAGTATTAATTCTATTAGGCCTGGTTATGGTGTTAACTAGCTGGGTAAACTTATATAGATTGATAATACAGTTAGAGTGGTGTGGGGATATGTCCAGCCAGTTGATATTTACATTTCCCAGTATGATAGTCTCATTTTTATGTTAATAGATGCCCAAGCAAGGATTTCCTCAAGAATTGGGATGTTATTGCCTGGGGGAATGTAAATGACAGACATTTTTTGCAATTATTCAGTTTAAGGGAAAAACTAGAAGTTCGGCTGTGGAGAACTATGGAATGGGTTTTGTATATGTGACAATAGTGAAGCACGTGGGGTATATTAGAAAGATGCCTCCACCTTTTTTGAGGGGCTGTTGGCCCTAAGACAGGTGAAATTTGGGCAAAGGAATTCTGTGTCCTTAATGTTGGGTTTTAGCCATGTTTCAGTTGTGGCAATAATATCGGGTTTGTTGTGGGCTATCCATGCATGGAAGTCAGATATTTTATTTCTAATGCTTTGTAGGTCAATTGTAGTGAAGTTTATTGATTTATGGGAGTTGGGGGTTGCAGAAAAGAGGAGAGGAGACCCAGGTTGGGACGAAAGTCTCAGCATAGCAATAGGTTTGTTACAGGATATGGGAAAGTACTGTATTCTAGTTTCCATTTTACTTTGATTGGATAATATAGAGAGAAAATATTATTGTTGTGGTGATGGTGGGGGAGGATCTTTTCTCTTGTACATAATAATATGCTTGTGTTGTAAAGGCTGGCTGAAATTTGTGAGAAGGAAGTAGTGTTCAGACTTTATGTGGAGAAAGGATAATGGGCAGTGGGAGGAAGAGGTAGAAGAATGATGTATAGAGGTTACATGTAGTAGGATATTGAAAGAAAGTGATATGGTAACTAGAGTAGTGATAGTAGAGATGGGCACTATAGCATGGGATGTGGGTGACTAAATGAGAATTAGTGTGCAATAGCAAGATGTGGTGGTGGAGAAGAGGTTGTATTATGGGGTAATAATAAGGTGAGTTAAGATGTTGGGTATGTGTGGGTTTGGTTGGATGTATGGCTAATAGTGTAATGTAAGGGTAAGTGAAGAGGTGTGGCTACTGGTGTAATGAGAGTGGAAATGGAGAGGAATAATTGAGTGGTGGGGTAGGGGAGAGGAGCTACAGTAAGTATAAATGTAATTGATGTGTGGGTGTGTGGGAATGGGGGTAGGGCAGTGGAGCACAGTGAGCCTGAATGTAGCGGGTTGAAACCAAAGGCAGAGTTGTTATGTGGAAAGAAAACTATCAGTAAGGTAGGAAATCTGGAGGGGAAGCAGATGGTCTAAGTATTTAAAAATGGCACCATAGCTCAGGGGAGGTGTAAGTAAACTCTCAAGAGGAAGAGGGAGGGAATAGACAGGATTGACAGGGCTGGGAAGCGTACAATAAGAGTATGCTAGCAGACCAAGAGAAGGAGGGGATAAGAGGCATGGCTTGGAGAAAGCTGTGAGAAAACAGGTTTGACAGGGCTAGGAAACTTACATTAGAATTATGTTAGGAGAATAAGAAAAGGGAGGCTATGAACCAGGACTTGGAAAAAGATGTAAGGAGAGAAAAACAATCAACCAACTAGCCCAGGTCAGTACCTAAAGGTGTCTGCTGATCTATGTGAACTCAAAAGCAGATTTAGTAGATCATCAGAGAAGTAGAATATAAAATAAATGTAAAGCTTTGGGAAACTTTATATATTTGTTACAATAAATGGGAGAATAAAATATAAGAATATAAAACAAATGTGATATATAAGATAAATAAAATATAAGAATATAAAATAAATGCAAAGCTCTGGGAAAAATATATATATATATACACACACGCACACACACATATATATATATATATATATATATATATATATAGATATATATATATATATATATATATATATATATATATATATTTGTTACAATAAATGGGAGGAAAAGTAGGAGGGGTCCAGTAGTGTGCACAACAGAAGAATCAGTAGGAGTATCACAGAAAGATGAGTATAATAGACCTACACTGCTCACAGTCTGTTGATAAAAGAAGGACTTGCAGTAGCATTTACTGGTTTGTACGAGGTTCCACTCTCCATGTTCTTGTATGCAGACAGTTGCTTCAGGTTTTTTGTTACATTTTGTTTTTGCTGGACCTTAGAATGTGTTTAAGGAACTGTAAAGAGAGAGAGAGAGAGAGATGTTAATATGAAGCCAGAAAAGGGGGTAAAAAAGTGGGACTAAGAGACAGACAAGGAAATACCACAATTTAAGTAGTTTAGCTAAGCAGTACTTAATCAAATAAATAAGTTAAGGAACAAGCAGTTATAATTAATAAGAAAGTCACCCTGTTTATTAATATGAAACTCAGTCTATTGCCACCTTAATTTCACAGAATGTGGAGTGATTCATTGCCAGTAAACTTTTCCAGCTATTTGTTGCTACTTAGTAATGCATGCCAACAGAACTGAGCAACATTGTGGCAGGAAATAAAATGAAAGTAAAATCACTCAGTTTCCATACAATACAGTAACAGAATATGCACTCAAAATAAGCTAAGTTGTAAAATCTAACTAACACAGATTGAAACAGTACAGCGGCTGAATACCAATGACAGCACTCAGTACCAATTTAAAAGCAGTAACAGCAATGCGTTCTAGTAAGGTTTTTAACAAAATCAGACTAAGTCAAGCTGTAACAGTGCATTTCCAAATTGTAAACATTAAAATGTAACAAGTTTAACAGTAAAAGGTCATTACTTCCTTAAAGTAATTAAACCTGCAGCTGCACATTAAATAGGAAATGACCAAGACAGTATAAGTATTTTACAGGTGAAGTTGTACATTTAAACAATTTAAAAGCAGTAAGAGCCATGTGTTCTAGTAATCTGTTTAATAAAATCAGACTAAGTCAAGCTGAAATAATGTATTTCCAAATTGTAAACAGTAAAATGCAGCAAGTTTATCAGTAAAAGGTGATTACTTCCTTATAATAATCAAACCTACAACTGAACTGTAATTAGGAAATGACCAAGACAGCATAACAATTGTACAGGTGGAGTTATACACTTAAGCAAGTTGAATAACAGAAGTATTAACACACCAGTGCAGAGCCCCTAAAAATAAATTAAACAGAAACATATGTTATTGAATCCGCTACATCACAAATGGTGCTTACAGTTGTGCACACTACTGAGAGACACCCATGAGACCGAGATAAACAGAATGTAGGCAGGCAGAGGTTTTTAGTATTTAAAGATGGCACCACAACTCAGGGGAGGAATAAGTAAAGTCTCAAGAGGAAGAAGGAGGGAATAGAAAGGATTGACAGGACTGGGAAGCTTACACTAAGATTATGCTAGGAGACTGAGAGAAGGGGGTGGCTAAGAGCCAGGGCTAGGAGTAAGCTGTGAGGAAACAGGTTTGACAGGGCTAGGAAACTTACAATAGAATTATGTTAGGAGAACAAAAAAAAGTCGGGGGAAGCTATGAACCAGGACTTGAAGAAAGCTGTGAGGATAGAAAAACAATTAACCAGCTAGCACAGGTCAGTACCTAAAGGTGTTTGTTTATCTAAGTAAACTCAAAAGCAGATTTAGTAGAGCATCAGGGAGGTAGAATATAAACTAAGTGTAAAGCTATGGGAAACTGTATATATTACAATAAATGGGAGAATAAAATATAGAAATATAAAATAAATGTGATATGTAATATAAATAAAATATAAGAATATAAAATAAATGCAAAGCTTTGGAAAATATATATTTGTTACAATAAATGGGAGGAAAAGGGGGAGGGGTCCAGTAGTGTGCACAACAGAAGAATCAGTAGGAGTATCACAGAAAGATGATTATAATAGACCTACACTGCTCACAGTCTGTTGATAAAAGAAGGACTTGCAGTAGCATTTATTGGTTTGTACGGGGTTCAGTTCTCCATGTTCTTGTATGCAGGAAGTTGCTTCAGGTTTTTTGTTTTGTTTTTGTTGGACCTTAGAATGTGTTTAAGGGAAGTTGTGCACACAACTGAGAGATCCCCATGGGACAGAGAGAAACAGAGTGTAGTCAGGCAGAGGTTTTTAGTATTAAAGGTGCTGATAAAGGTGGAGTGATTGTAATGCCTGACACAACATTTTACATGAATGCAATGAAACATATGTTGAACACTGACGATTATACACACATTTCTAAGAGAGAGTATTTGCTGATAATTAGGGCAGTTAATGATTCTGTATATCAAACGTATTGAACAGGATTTGCTTAATTATCTGATTACCATCTCTCCCTGATCACTATGTATATATGGTATTGCAAAGATACACAGGTCCACCACTGACCCCCCCCCCAAGAGGATGATCGTGTCAGCTAGAGGCTGGATTACCAACCCCCTGTCTACATTTCTTGATGTACAATTAAAAACAGGCTTTGAGAAGACAGGCACAGACATAAGGGACACAGATGATTTTTTTTTGTCAGATATTTGAATAGGCTACAGACAAGGACCTTAGTGAATGTATATTTGTTACACTTGATGTTGACTCATTATTTACCATCATTCCCAATAATATAGGGATACAGTACATTATAGAATATTTACATGATTTCTGAATGTATACAGAAACCCACATTGATCTGTTATGTGATTTAGCATTACAAGTGTTAACCAACAATGTTTTACTTTCAAAAGCAACTGTCCAAACAAAATAGTGCATAGCAATAAGCACATCAGTTGCCAATACTTATGCATATATTGTAATGTACATCTGGGAAAGACAGTACATACTATTAGAGGTGAATCAATACAGAAATCAAATTGTATTCTATAAAAGGTTCATTGATGACCTTTTACTAATGTGGAAAGATACATTTCCAGCATTTGATAAGCTTTTTGAGTATATTTCTAATACAACTCAATATTTTAGGTTTAAGAAGGACACTTCAAATCATCAAATCAACTTCTTGGATATAATACCATTAAAAAATCAACCAGGATGTATAGATACTATACTATACAAGAAACTGATTAAAAGAAACACTTATCTTTATTGAACGAGCATGCATCCATCATTTATTTTTAATAATGTTGTCAGAAACCAAATTCTAAGGGTAGCTAGACTCAATACACAAGATGGTAAAATGAAACAACAACAGGATATAGCAGCACAAGACTTTATAAGCAGGGGCTACACTTCGCATGAAATTTTTGATATCCAATGTCATGTTATAAACATACATGAAACATTAGCAAAATCAATATTTTCTCATGGAAACTATACCAGCATGTGGAGAAAATGAAAATTTAAAACACAACAATGCATTCTCACCTAGAATAAGAATACTTATGCTATTCAACAGATTATATGCAAATAACAAGTAACAAGAAGGTGCAACCACTTCACTAAAAAAGTAAAACCACAGTCCAGGAACAAGGAATAAATCACAGCTTTTAGCGTATAAATCCTTTAATCACCACTTTCATCAAAAACTTCATCAGAAATAAAACAAAGACATTTCTACTTATATATCACAGTCAATTAAACAATTTGCCTCATTAATTGTCATATAAAATTCACTTGAACTCACTTGCAAATACATCTGTTGAATCACGTATATACTTAAAAAGTAAATACATTGTTACAAAAACACATACCGTTTAAAAGAAATGTGTTTGTAAAAAAGGGGGGGTGTAACAAAATATCCACTAAAAGGTTACTACTCTAAGTCCCCCTTCTTTTTAACATATATTCTATGATACTTTAAAAAACATTTAATATTTATTGCATCATTTAACCCAGGTTTCTGGTCTGTCCTTAAGCAGATTTGCCATCTAGTTTCTCTCTCTTCTAAAAAAAATTTAAAATCACCCCCTCTCAAATCTATTCTGCCTTTTTATAAAACTGTAAATAAAAACTTGCTGAAGCCACAACAGTCTTGACTCTGCTTATATAAAGCATTTTTGTTGTCACACTTTTTTATACTATATACATGTTCCCTAATTCTGGTGTTAAGGTGTCTGGTGGTCATGTCAACACAAAAAAATTTGGCATTTGTTGCATATAGCTGCATAAACTACTCCTTGTGTCTTACTATTAAATACAACTGGCACCCCAATGGTGTAGTGGAGATGTGGAAACTCTACATATGGTCCTTCTGAAATATATCTGCACATGTTGCAATCCTCACATTTGTACATACCATTCGGTTTACTACTAAAAGGAATTACCAAAGATCTAGTGTCTCTACCTTTTTCAAACAAAGCCTTCAAATTGTAATCTTTTCTATATACAAACCTAGGTTTGTCTCCTATGGCTTTTGTTAGTTCTTGATTCCCTTGGACAATTTTCCAATTTTTCTCTATGATATTACGAATATTAATGTTGTCTACTGTCATTTGCATATCAAAACTTAATTGTGCTAGTCCAAGATCTTTGTTGTTCATCATTTGGAACTCAGAACTCCTTGTCTTAACTAAAATAGGTGGATAAAAATGATCCCTCTTCTCTCATACTTTCTTAGCTTCATCTCTCAAAATACTTTCATCATACCCTCTATGAAGGAACAGATTTATGACAAATTCAAATTCTCTTTCCAGTAGGTGATCCTCACTGGTCATCCTTCTGGCTCTAATGAACTGTCCTTTTGGTATGTTATTTTTAACAAATTTGGGGTGTAAACTTGAGGAATGTAAATAACTATTCCTGAATGTTTCTTTCCTAAAAATTCTGCTTGTAAATTTCTTATTCAAGTCATCCCATTCAAGACTGATGTCTAAATAATTTACACATCCACCTATACAACCTTTAACAAATTTTTAAAAAATCAGATGCTTCATTTAATTCACTAACAAACAATTCAAGTGTAGCGACATTTCCTTCTATAATAAAAACTAAATAGTTTATGAACCTTTTGTAATACAAAATATTATATTTCATATGGAATGATTTTAGCACAGCATGGTGCCACCATCCCATGACAATGTTAGCAAAAGAGGGGGTGACAGGAGTACCCATCGCTACCCCTCTTATTTGTTTGTAATATTGTCCATTAAACAAAAAATAATGGTTGTCTAGAAGTACATTGAGCAGTTCACAATAAAAATTAATACAAGAACTGGCTATATTAGTACTATGGTTCAAATAGGACAAACTCAATGCTAGCATCATGTGGGATAGATGTATATAAAGAAACTACATTTAATGTGAAAATAACACATACCTTAGGATCAAACCTACAAGTGTCACTGAAAATTCTTATGCTGTCTAAAAAATCCCAGGAATCTTTTAGGTAGGAATCCAGTTTTTTGACTAAAGGATTGAGCAGCTCATCTACCAAGAAGGAAATACCCTCTGTAACATAATTGGGTGCTGAAATGATGGGTCTAAATGGTGGGTCATTTAAACTTTTATGTGTTTTAGGAATGCCAAACATAACACCTATTCTCGGATTTTCAACATTACAAAAATTGTACGTGGTCTGAGCTAAATCATCATTCATGAGACTGTCGTACAAAAACGTAAAAATAAATCTATAACATTTGAAAATATCCTAAACTTTAACTTTCCTATACTCATCAGTGTTGTCTAACATACTTTTCATTTTCTTGATGTAATTACTTTGATCCATGACCAGCAACATTCCCCTTTATCACTTTTCATGATTCAAAGCTCTTTGTTGTTGGATAATTCTTTCATGGCTGCCCTCATCCTGGAGTCTAAATTGTCAAGCTTTCCACACCTTGTGTTGACATTACTGTGTAATAGTTCCCTCAGTTCATTTTCACATGAAACCTCAAACACTTTCAAAGTGTGTAACAATGCTGGATTGTAATATGAAGGTTTTACAAACAATGAATCACAACATGTAACATTTTTCAGAATGTAACTGAGATTCAATTTCTAGTACATTTTTTCAGAGACAAAATAGTGTCCGTAATTTCAGCCCTTTTAGCAGGTACAAAATTCAAACCTAGTTTTAATAGCTGAATATAATCGTCTTTCAGCTGAACACTAGATACATTTAAAATGTCATTTTCTAACATGCTTTCATTCAGTCGTTGTCCGAAAAAGAGCTGGGATCTAAATCTAGTTTTTTTTAGCACCAGAGAAAGAACAGAGATTGCTGAAAGCGAAGCCGATGAAGAAAGGGAGGTTGGCTTCAGATTCATCAACGGACAACAACTGAATGAAAGCAGGTTAGAAAATAACATTTTAAATTTATTTATTTAAATTTAAATTTATCCATTATTTATGGATGTTCCACAATTGAGAAATTTCATATCTGATAAACCAAACTTTGCTTGTAACAGACCATCGAATTTGAACAAGTTGTGTTTTAAGGAACAGCCAAAGAACTTTATGTCATTCCATAGTACTAAAAAAGGGACATTTTTGTGTAACAATTGTATCTACCGTCCATATATTTATACAGAAAAATCTTTTACACATTCAGTGCATGCTAATGAATTTAAACTAAATGCATATAGAAATTATAACATTCGTAATTTAGTGTATATGGCCAAATGTACTCAATATTCAGCATACTCTGTAGGTAAGACGAACAGAAAATTCAAAAAAGAATTGGCAGTCACCTTTCAGATATCAGTAGACATATTGTTACTAATGTGCTTTGTAAAAATATAATTGAAACCACTGAGACACTTAACTTTAAATTTATGATTTTAAATATTGCTCGTAAGCTGTTACATGGTGGAGATATTACACATCTTAGGAAAGTGGAGAATTTAAATGGATTTTAATACTAAGAGTACATATAGCACCTGGATAAAAAATGGGATGGTGACTTTAAAACCTTTATTAAGGGAGTTAAATCAACAAGTGCACTGAGTCACATGACTCCTTTTGTCTATCTTAAATTCAGCAACATAATTCACACTGATATCGAACTGATGAAGCCCTAGGGTGATTTTTTTTTACCTGTGTTTTTTACAAATGGGTTTTATAAGGATTTTATTTAAAGAATAGTCTGGTCTTTTGTGGATCTGGTGTTTTTATGTATTGAGACTGATATCTGTGTATTTCATACCCCCACTCTCCATTGTCTTCCATGTCCCTAATTCTGTCACCACCTCCTTTTGCAGTCTTGCCTACAGTATATGTTTCTATGTCTCTACAACTTTTTCTACTTTCTTCTCATAATAATATTTCCCTTATTACCTTTCACAAGCATCTTCTGTGCATATGTTTTCTCCTTGGGTTAAAAAAACATATCAGCAAACCACCTCATGATACAAGTAGAGTGGGTACAGACTTGTATCTGTCAACAACTGTGCATGTTGGATTGAGCAAACCTCCCATTATGCTCATGCTTAGTGTAAGTACATTTAAAGGTAACACCCAATAACACTGGTGATCTGTGCTCCTCATGTCAAAAATTGGATGATTTGCTTACCATTTTTAGTAGTAAATCTAGACTTACCTTTTGATGATTGCACTTGTGCAATTTACACGGCTTGGAGAACCATCATTGCTTATATTAATGACTGGACTGATGAGATAAATAATGTTAGACAAAGTGCAATAGAGAACACATTTAAGAAAGGAAGTGTCTATTGTCTGTAAAGATCCCTCAGCCCCTATAGAACAAGCTACTACCACAGGCAAAGTCTGGAATTTTGGATACGAGTATTCAGCAATCTGAGGATTCAGAGTATATAGAAGAACATCAAAAAAAGAAAAAAGCAAGAAATTCACAACAAATAACAGGAACAAATAAAAAAACTGATAAATATCTGTAAAGCAAAGAAAATGCACTATAAAAAGGACACTGCTTTATTATGTAACACACAGATTACAGGCAATGTTTCTATCAGAAGACCTTTAGTCTACAGGAAAGGCGTCATTTTTCCAAATGAGAGGGTTAAAAAAGAGGGAAGAGGCAGGTCAAAGGAAAGAAATAAAAACTGAGTATGGAAGGATTAAAGAACATTACTGTAAGAAAAAAAGAGTAGAAAGATATTTACAACATGGCTGTGGATGTACAAAGCCAGCTGGATGAGAAGTGCATGCTTGCAAATGTAATAAGCAATGAAAACAGTGGGATTAATAAGACTAATGGTGATGAAGATCATTCCTTTATAACAATTTTCAGATCAGATATTACTAAATTAGAAGCTGAAGATTCTTCAGATCTCATTTGGGAGGCAAAAATAGAGGATGCCTTATTGCAAGGAAGTATGAATCTTTTTTTTTTTTATTCATGTCGGTACAAATGATTTCATTTGCAAGCACTATCTTACTGTTAGTATGGAACTTACAGCTCTTTTAGATAGCATAGTATGTACAAGTGTTGGGACGTATTATTCACAAATCACATATAGAAAGGAGAGTCAGGTCACTGTAAATGAAAATAATTTTTGGGTGAATGCTTTCAAGAAATAATGTCCCATTAAAAATAAATGGAAATTTGTAAAGCAGACAAACCAAATTTTGGGCACACCTGTTCAGACAGGATGGCATGCACTTGTCAAGATCAGGGAATAGAATTTTTGCAACAAATATTTTGCAATATTTGACAAACACAAGTCATGGTTTTTACAGGGTCAAAAATTTAAGAGTTCACAGATAGCAACATTCGATGCATTTCTGATGGTTGTTACTGCTAGGACCATTGATGATATATATATATTTTTACTGGAAAATGTGTTACCTTCCCACAAGATTGATGATGTTATTATTTGTGAAACATGATTAAAGAACAATGCCTGGAAACCAGTTATATCAGTGTATAAATGTTTTACTGTAAGAGATATTCTAACAAAAATCAGGTGGAGGTGTTATGATAGATATTAAAGATAGGTATGAGACCAGTGACTATTACATGTACAGTGAAAACACCAATACTATAGATTGTGTAACTTTGACAACAAAGACAACCTTTGAACATATAACAATTGTTGGAGTATATAGAACACCAAAACAAGTGCTGATGACCTAGAGGGATTCAAACATTTCTTGTATGAAACACTGGAGGGGAAAATAATAGTGACTGAAGGCTTAAATTTACCTGAAACAGACTGGAATAATATTGATTCAAACATATTAGTATTGAAATTATTCACAGCATATGTTCAGAATCAACAATTGCTTCAAATTGTAAAAAAAAAAAAACTACCAGGGAATGGAACATGCTAGACATTGTGTTAGTGTTCCAAATTAAATTACTTTCTCTTCATGTCAAGTTTTACCACCATTGATGTGCACTGATCATGTAGTTATTAAGGTTAATTTGTCACCAGATAATTCTCTCAAACTGAAATCTAAATCAATGCACAGAAGATTAATAACAGATTATATGGAAACAAAACAGTCACTACGTAAGACTAATTGATGTGGTGCATTCAATGGAAAGATTGTAGTAGGAATGTAGAAATTTTGAAAGATAAATTGTTTGAATGCAAAAAACCAAAAACAAATGTTTAACACAGAATCTTGGTACACAAATGTCAGGAGGATATATTTCCATAACAGCAAGATACATGATTAAGGTGAGAGATAAAAAATATAAGAAATGGAAATGAGGTTGAACTACAACTTTGAAAACAGAAATAAACAAGCTTAAGAAACAAATTGAATTCAGTATGAGACAAGATCAACAAACATTTTTTGAAAATTTACATAAAGATATTGAGTAAAATAGGAAATAATTTTTATAGATACATAAGAT
Source organism: Protopterus annectens (assembly GCF_019279795.1). Classification (NCBI taxonomy): domain Eukaryota; kingdom Metazoa; phylum Chordata; order Ceratodontiformes; family Protopteridae; genus Protopterus; species Protopterus annectens. The sequence goes on along the minus strand of NC_056729.1, from coordinate 21,113,478 downwards.
GTGGAAGCACTAAAGACATGTAAATAAATAAACTGTGTGTAGATTCTAAAGTTTATTCTTAGTCACAACTGTCTGTAAATATATTTGCAAAATCTTATGAAAAGCAGTTTGGCTGCATAAAGAGGTTGCTAAATTGTCCCAGTGATGTCCATGTAATCAAGGATACTGAAATCAAATTATATTATATTGAAAAAGAAATATGCAAACTGATCCAAACAAAGCACAGGCAGAAGATGGAAAGAATGGTCTGAGAATACTTCAATAAGAACTTTCAGTACCATTATATCGAATATTTATAAAGTTATATAATTACTGGGAAATTCCTCAAGATTGGAGACATGCACTTGTTAAACCTGTCTTTAAGGGTTAGGGGAGTAGGACAAACTCAGAGTCATACAGACCCTTCCATTTACTTTCATGTTGTGGAAAAATAATCATTATTGTTAAGGGGAAAGGTCGAGACTTGAAACCATCAGCATGAATATGCTGAAAATAGATCTATTACCATCTGTAACATGATGTTCTATGACAAAATAATAACAGCCATGAATGAAACATTATATTGTGATTTAATTTATACAGATTTAACTTCAGTACTTGACAGAGTCATACACAAACACTGATAAATTAATTAGAACCAGTAGGTATTGGCCCTCTTCATAAAATGGATAGCTGCATGGCTTACAAATAGGACTTGGCAAGTATCATACAGAATTGGACAGGTGAAATTCAAGGTTACAGTTAGAGTGTCCCACAAAGCTCTGTCCTGCGCTCATACTTGTTTAGATTGTATCTTTCAGATCTATCTTTTTCATTTGGGGTGTTCTACAGTCTATATGCAGGTGACATGAAATTGGGTAAACTGATTATGTTTTGCAGATAAGGCATGTCTGCAAAAGAATGTGACTAAATTGACCATTTGGGCACAGGAAAATAATGTGCTCATAAACACATCAAAAACTAAGCATATGAGATTTGGGAGGCATAAATTAAAAGGTTAATCTTTAAAATAGTACACAATGATTGAAACTGTAGGTGCATTTAAGGACCAGAGTATATAGGTAGATCAGGTTTGGGTTTTTCTAATCATGTTATCCAATTAGTTAATGATAGTTATAAAACTGTAGGTTGTATAAAAAACATGTATAATGTCTAGGAAATCAGAAATGATGAAGTCATTGTTAGTTACATTAGATGCAAACATCAGTATATAATAACAATATGGAAACCTTGAAAGAGTACATTGGACTATACAAAGGACATCCATGGATATGAAAATTTAAGTTATTATGAAAGACTAAAATATATGACTACGGTGGTGGTGCTGAGGTAGTGTTGTCACCTCACAGTAAGACGTTGTCCTGTTCGATTCTCAGCTAAAGCGTCTTCTCTGTGGAGACATGCGTGAATGGGCGTACCTTCGTTGAAGGTTGTGCATCAGAGCTGGCAACTCGGCATGTAAAAATCTACTGCCAATCATTAGCAGACCAGAGTTCTGCTGTAGTGACCCCTAACCGGGAAAAGCCGAAAGACACAACAACAACAACATGAAAGACTAAAATATCTGCACTTGTACATTGTTTCCTACAGATATTTAAGAGGAGATCTTATTCAGGTATATAGGGCATTTAGAGACAATTCCCTCTGGGAATGTTTGGGATTATCAAAAAGTAGCAGAACAACCTATGCAGAAGATTTTAAAGGAATGATAAGTGTATTAATCTGTTCTCTGATACATTGAATAGACTACTAATTTATATTAAAGAGTGAATTAGCTTTGATATTTTTAAGAACAGCCTGGACATATATTATGGGAACTGTTTTGGTATATTGGCAGGCTAGAAGGGCATTGATGGCCATGTTTGAAATATTTGTATGCATGTATGCACATATTTGCATATAGGCTTAGTAGCTGAGCACTCCTGTTCCCTGAAGCAGCACCATGATCCTACAAGATCTTTCCATGGGTCCTCAATGCAACTATGATGAGAAGAGGAGCTGCTTGTTGTGCACAGTTGCCTGTCTGCATACTTGTCACACTTGTAAAGTGAACAGAGGAGACATGGTAGAAAAAGTAAACATGACATGTCTTAATCCTTAGGATAATTTTACAAAATTCCTTAATGAAAAAATTAAATGAAGCCTGCATGATTTGAGGTTGTTAAATTTAATAAAACATTGCAAAAACTGATGTTTTTGAAGACCAGTTCTTATTAGTTTTAAAGCCTTGTATAAAGTTATTCTGTACTATTACATTTGATAATGATTTGATTGCTAAAGTAAGTAAAAGAGTAGGAAGAAAATAGCCTTTTTAATATTTGTTATGTTTATCACTGGTAGAGGGTCTGTATTAAAACAAAAAATAATGAAAATGTTGAATGCTTTCAACAGAGAAAATAACGGACCTCAAAGTGTTTTTTGCGAGATCGCGGTACAGTGAAGATCGGATTATTTGCTCTTTCCTCACTGTAGTGCGATCTTGGAGTTGGTATATATATATATATATATATATATATATATATATATATATATATATATATATATATAATCTATTTAGTGAGGGGTGTGAGGGGCACTGCCCCCCACAATAACTAGTTCGAGGTCTGGCATTTTTGCTCTTTAGAGTGTTCAACATTTTACTTATTCGTTGTTCTAATATAGACCCCTGGAAGATTCATCCCTGTTTTAGAGAAATAAGATAAACATTTAATGACAGAAACTTGAAAGCCAAAATTTTCTAAATTAAATACATGTTGCTAATTTAAATATTCACAGTTATGTTCTATATCTAAACTTTAGTATTGATTTCCATTTATTATAAACAGCTAGATCAGTTAATATTAAATTACTTTAGTATTATCTTCTATTAGCAGCTTTATTATAAAATCCACTTGACCTAAATCTGTTCAAGTTGGTATTATTAATTTTAACCTGCTTGATAAAATGTTCATAAATATTTTGTAAGCAATATTTAATAATTATATACATCAAATAGAATTTCTGTATTTTTCAATATAGGGGTTGTCAAGCACTTTTCCAACAACTAACCATCACCCACAAAATCTTGCATCACCATACAAATACTCCCATACTCTGTAACTTAATCAACCCCTATAAAAATGTAAGCACCCTTCGCTCAGCCAATAAATTACTAGCCGCTACCCTAAAATCCAATAACAAATCAGGTGATTTTCTATTTACTAACATTATTGGAATACATTGGAATAAACTTCCTAGTAATCTCACATCCCTTTCATCTACCCCTCTTTTCAAAAAGCATCCAAAAATCTTCCTTAACTCACAATGGCTGTGTCCATGTACTAACGCTGGCTGAATCTACTTATATCATAACTAACCTTTTTTCTACATTTAAACACTGTTGTCAAAAATGTCCTTTTGTCTTCTTCCTTCTATTCTATATACCTAATGTGTAAGTCATTCTCTCATGACTCTCTTTTTTGTTATGTAATATAAATAAGCTAGACTCGTATGACTTTTCATACCATGTATAACTAAATTTATTTTTTTAATATCCCTTTATGTCTATATTTACACATGTATATTAAGCTGTATCCATCTGCTGTGGAGCTTTTCTCCCTTGGCCTCTACTGAAAATGGACATATATCCAGCTAGACTAGCCCAGTCAACAAATGTAAAATAAAAATAAAATAAATAAATAAATTTACTGCTATGAAGGAAAGATCAGATCCACATTTTATATATTTATAAATTGTTTTTAGCAAATGAATAATTTTTTTGGGAAAAATATAAGTCAAAGTGACAAAATTCTCTATTTTTGAGTTTTATTCTCCTGTAATCTTTTTATTTATTAACTGATCTCTGATAAATATATACATTTAAATGTGTATGTATGTATATGTATATATATATATATATATATATATATATATATATATATATATATATATATATAAATCAGATATTCTCCTTATTTTTGCATGATTATTTATAAATGCATGTTAGAGAAGATTCTTCCAAGATTACTTTTTACACTATATTTTCATATTTCTTAAAAGATGTAACAAGTCCTCAATATGTATAACCAATGTATTATTAACTGGATTGTGAATATATGTAATCAAATTTCAACAACTTGTATCCACTCCAAATTTTGGACTTTGTTCTTTTTTTTCTTTAACCTCAATATTTTCTTCCCTGTTTAACCCTCCTTTTATCTTCTTCTTTTAATTTCTTAGTACCTGAAAAAAGTAATATAACACAGGATTTATTACTCTTCTTTTTAAATAATTTTATCTTGGGTACATTTTAGCTATCCCATTTCTGATTTGTGTAACTGTATGCTTCAATGTAATGCAATACTACAGTTGTTACATTTTTGAGGAATTAATTTGTGTACAACTTTATATATTTCTTATATCTGTGGAGCTTTTCTCCCTGGTCCACTGAAGAAAAAAAGCATTTCACCAAGCCAGACTTTCCTAGTAAACAAATGCAAATGAATAAATAATTACCTAGCATTTTAGACCTTGTTATTAACCTACTTAATCATTTAAAAATAATTTAATACATTTGTAATTCCACTATTACTACATGTTTGCACTTTGTGACTATGTTTACTATTTTACATTCTTTGAGTTGTAAGTTTTGATTGTAATTGCCTAGGAAATAATTATAATAAACCAGGACTTGAAAAAATGTTTCAAAATGTGTTGCTACTTTATTAAAGATCCAACTACAACTACAAACACAAATTCTCTTTCTTTAGTAAGTTATCAATATTTAAGTTTTTATCTTAGGCATTTTCCCCTTCTCTTAATTTATTGTTACACTAAGTTATACTTTTCCTAAATAAATAAGATTAATGAATAACATATTAACTTTTCATTGACTTGAACATTTGATCCAGTTCTTAAAGATATTTGGTTTAGTTAAATAGGATGGAATTCTAATAACTATAGTTAATCTTTTATATAACTAATAAGAAAAAAAAGAAAGGCATAGAGATCTGATAGGGAACATGATACTACATTAAAAATTAAGTTTTCAACCTAACTTATATGAGAAAAAAATCTGTCTACCTGGGTTTGTGTTACAAAAATATAGGAGAAATGAGCAAAAATTAATTAGTGTCTGGTGTATGTTTCATATCTCTCAGACTGATAAGGTTTATTTGGTTATATAATGCATTTGCTAACATTGATGATATTGGATATCTGGTTACACCTGTGTCCATCTTGTATGGTCTACCATTAAAATCATTCTTGTATTAAGGTACCTTCCATTTAATTTATTAACATGTCTTTGTATTTTTTGGCCTATTTTCTTCCAACACAAGAAATTCAGTAAATCTCATATAGTGTAATACTTTTATTTTGCTAATCAAATGTTACTATATCACTCTTTTTGTGCTATTAAATGAAGAATGAATTTCTGACATAACAGATTTTTTTTCAGTGTGGCAATACTCCTCTTTGCTTTGTTTTTTCTTTAACTGGAACATTTCTACTAGTCTATTATCTTTAATTTCAAATCTTGAAAGGTCTATTTCTAATAGATATGTTTAAAATTACATTTTCAATTTTTTGAGCACTTTGACTTCTGATCTTTTTTAACTGCTACTATCACATATATTCTAATAATATGAAACAGGTGTGGCTTGAATACTTTGTTTTCAAAAAACTCCAAACTCTAAAATGGAAAAATGCTATACAAAGTCACCAACAAATAAAAAAGTTTTTCAAGAAAAAAAAAATGTCTGACTGAACACATAGGTTCATAGGTAGGTACTAGGTTATCGGCACTAAGGCCTAGAGAAACCTAGCCAAAAAGGTACCCTGGCTTTTGCCACCCAATATTTTTTTTTCCTGTGCCCCTGTTGAGCAGAGCCACAGATGTGATCCCCAGGGTGAATTTCCTATTTTCTATCCAATCATAAACATTTTTCTTGAAGAGTGCTAATGAGCTTTGTTTGATATAGGTAGGTAGTTTGTTCTAGAGTATGGGAAGTCTCTGGGACAGGAATCTATCCCTCCAGCATGTTCTGTTTATTGTGGTGACAATGTTTAGGTCCCTGGAGCATTTCCAACAGCTCTGGATTTGACATAGCTTTGTATGTTAGGCAGAGATCACCTCTGAGTAGGTGATATGCGACGGAGTAAAGCTGGAGTTTTTTTAGACAGTCTGCGTAGGGCATCTGTTTGAGGCAACCCATCTTGTGATATAGGGATTTATATCTAGTTTAGTGAGTTTATCTATAATTCCAGAGTGCAGGATGGTGTCAAAAGCCTTGGAGAAATATAGATAGGCTGTGTGAACCACCTTACCCTCATCTACACCTTTGGTGACTGCTTCAAAGAAGTCTATCAGGTTTAGGAGACATGATCTACCTTTTACAAAGCCAAACTGGGTGGCGTCCAGAGTTTGAAGACTACCAATGTCTTTGTTTATAAGTTCCATGATGATACGTTCCATGGCCTTGCAGACCAGTCTTGTTAGGCTAATGCAGCGGTAGTTTCCAGGGTCCGTGGTGGCTCCCCTTTGTGGACTGGGATAACTGTCACTGTTCATCATTCAGTGGGCAAAAAGACTGAGGTGAGGCTATGATTAAACATGGTGCTTAGGTGGGGTGCCAGTTCATTCTGTAGTTCATGTAGAACGCAGCCTGGGATGTTGTCAGGTCCCATAGATGCTGTGTTCTTAGCTTTGGAAAGTCTGTTTTTTTTTCCTGTGCAGCTGTGATTACAGGAACTTTTCATTCTTCTGGTATAGAGATTGGCCATTTATGGGGTGAGGGGGGAGGGTAAAGTTAGCACTGAACCTATCTGCCAGGATGTTGGCAATATCAGTTGGGTCTGTATATTTAGTGCCATTGTGCTCTAACTCAGAGCAGATCTGAGTGTTGCCATTGAGACTGTTGACATAGCTATAAAATGCTTTGTGGTTGTCTTTAGAATCAGTGTTGATTTTGTTTTCATAACTAGCTTTGGAGGATTTTATGAGGGATCTCAGCTTCTTACTGAGGCTGACCAGTGAGTTCTTCCAGTCATGGGATTTTACTCTTTTTTGCGACACTTTCTTTCTTCTGTTGTAGAGTTTTGTATAGCAGGGGACCACCAGATTGGCTTTCTTTTTTTGGAGGATGGCATCTTGGTTCTGTTAGGGATAGCATGATCCATACACTCGTGTAAGTGGTCATAATGTGCATTTGTGTAGGATTCAGCAGTCGTACCTCTATTGTCCATCTGCGTGGGTGTCATGAAGTTTGCCACTTCTGTCTTAAGAAGCATGAAGTTGGCTTTGGAGAAATTTTTTTACAGTGGTTTCTCTAATGGGGGTGAGGGCGGGATGTGGATGTCCAGGCTGATTAGCTTGTGGTCAGATCTGACCAACAAGGAATTGACATCTGGTGTGGAACACTGGTCACCCATGATGGTAATGACCAGGTCTAGGATATTGCTGCCCCTGACTCAATTACCTCCCTATGGAATTCAGTAATTGATTGCACTGTTAATAAATCACATTTGAACTACTCCGTTTAATAATGCCAATAAACTACCTATCTGCAAGACGCTACCTCAGAAGCAAAAATACATAATTAGATCTGTATCAGAAATACAGCATAATCATTTGTTCTTTCCACAAAAAAATTATTTTCAGTTGGATATCTGCAAAATCCTCCATCTTCAGGAGATGAATGGATGAGATATCTCTTGATGCAGATGAACTGCATGATACACAGCCTAAATGATACCCTGTAGACTTTCTGTTCTTAATATGTCATATAATGTTTAAAATGTCATATTTATTCTGCAGCTCTCAGGTCTAGAGTACCAAAAGACCTCCTACAGGTTTCTCAGATCAGATAAAACATTCATACATTTTAGCACACGGAAGAAACCTCAACTCTGCTTTGCTCTCTCTCTCTCTCTCTCTCTCTCTCTCTCTCTCTCCTTGTCTTCCTTCTCAGTCTTAAATCTAGAAATGTTAAAGTAACAGATATAAGCTGATCATCATTCAACTCCAATTGTAAAGCCCTGTTGATGGCACTTTTAACAATTAAGTACATTTATTCTGTGTTGAAGCATAAAATCTACAAAGTACTAAAATGAGCATTAAAATAATTTCACATGATTCTAATATTAATAATGCACTATCTGCTAAGAATCATCTTACTGTCACAAACCAGCTAGACATGTTGTATAAAAAAATATTATCAGACATGGCAAATACTGAATACTAATACACTTGAACCCTGTGAGAGTGTGTGTGCATGTACATCTATGTCTCTAGCTCTCTATATATATAGATGTGTGTGTGTGTGTGTGTGTGTGTGTGTGTGTGTGTGTGTGTGTGTGTGTGTGTGTGTGTGTGTGTGTGTGTGTGTGTGTGTGTGTGTTTGCAGGATATTTGTTAACAGTGTCGTGTAGTGGTACTGTTAAGGAAAGGGTTTTTCATAAGTTAATGTGTAGGCCTGGGTTTAGGGTCAGGGTTAAAATTAAGATTAACATGCATGAGGAAGGTGGTGCAGGGTGCAAATTCTATGACTTAAGTATTTCTTTTAACCAGATTACATCAGCACTTAGAACCAGCAACACTACATGCTGGGTGAATTGATCTGTATACCACCTGGTTCACCCCCCAAAAAAAATTCAAGGGTTATTATCATACTCTGAATAGACAAAACAACAATGCAGAGAAAATCATCCCAAAAATGTTGATGCACAAAACAATAAAATGTATAAGAAATTTAGAAAAAACATTCTCAGTACAGAGGGTAAAGCCCCCTGTACTTCCATGTGAAGGGACTGCACCTCCCAACCCCTGCTAATTATATATACCAACTTCAAGATTGCACCATAGTTGGGAAAGGGCAAAATATCCATTCCCCACTCTACTGTGGTTTCTTGCAACTAAGAAATTTGACTCCTAAATTTGTAGTTTGACCTTTTTAGGTCAATATTTTCTGTATCAATGTTTCATGCATTTGGTGTTATGAATAGATCCCATCTGCTAACCATCATACCATCACTTGTAACATACTTCCAGGTGCAGAACCCACATCAGTCCACCAGACCACTGCCAAAGCCTGCATTACTTGTATCCAAATAAACCATATGAAAAATTTCCCTTGAGTACATTTTATCCTCCAGAGGGTCTCCTTAACATTTTAACACAACCTAACACAACTAATACATGGTCATCAAATGATTTTAGTATAAAAGAAAATCAAGTAACAGTCTAATGAAAGTATCTAAAACAGTGCTTAGGAAACAATCATTCTGTTTGGCAAGTAAAATAGCCAAAGCTCTTCATGTAACATTTTCTAACACTTCGGCAGAAAATGAAAATCCGCATGCAATGATTCTCAGAAAAAAATTCTTATAATTTAATTATAAATGTTTTCTATCAGATTACATGACAGAAAAATCTGTTTACTATTCCAGCACCACCACACTGTATTAACACAATCACAACTTTATCACAGTCATCCAGGCAACTCATCAGAAAGAGAAAAATAAAATTACAGAATGCTACATTTCTTGTAAAACCATGTTTTTTATTGGTATACAGTGCCAAACCAAAATAAGGATGAAACATGGTAACCTGGTGTTCCAGGAGAGTGGAGTAGATGTTTACTCTAAAAACAGGCCAAGGGTGAGAGACAAAGGTTAGTCTGCCTAAACTGGGATGGTTGCCCTTGCAGAGATGTGACAGGGACTAGGCATACCTCTGTAATAGAAGCATAAAAAGCATAAGCGGTCCCTCCTTGATGACATGGAAGACAACATTACCACAAGGGGGATAAGGTTAGGTTACATAAATAAAAAATGCCCTAATGATTGACAGGGTGACAGTTCTGCAATCATCTCTCACCTCATGAGAAACAAATTGGATGGGATCAGCTCTCACACTATGAGGATTGGGTTCCTTATTGATTTCAAAAAGCGGAAAGTGCTTGCAGTAAACCAATAACAGGAAAAAAGCTCAAAGGTTCCAAACCGGTAGTAGCACTCAACAGACTTTAATAAATACGATGTTTGTTCGTGTATTTATTAAAGTCTGTTGAGTGCTACTACCGGTCTGGAACCTTTGTGCTTTTTTCCTGTTATTCCTTATTGATTTGTCGACAGCTTAGGTTGTTGAATGCGTATTCATCAACACCTAAGCTCCAAATGCTTAAAATAGCAAATGACCACATCATCAAATTCTTTCCTCGGGAAAGAATTCACGTGGCCATTCTTGGAGATTTGCCCTTTCCCCAATGCACAGCGGTCTTGAAGTTGGTATATTTAGTTGAGGGGGTGTGAAGCCCCCCCACTATGTTTGGGTGTGTTTGTTTATTTTGTTTGCGGATGGCCAAGTGAATTCTTTCCCTAGGAAAGAATTTGATGATTTGGCCGTTCGCTGTTTTTAGCTTTCGACACTTAAGTGTCGATGATTTTGGATTTGACAACCTAAGCTGTCGATGTTATGATATAGACATGAGGAATGAATGGGTCAGTAGCTCATGGAGACCTGATGGTTAGCAGGTAGTGGGATGCAAAACAATACTTGAAAAAGTAAAGTGAAATTTGACAGTACATAAACATTAAGTAATCAATATATTATTAATATTCATTACCTTTGACTTGTTGCTATTAAAGGACAATCAAATGATGAACATTCCTGTTCAGCCAAAGTATAATCAGAACAGATTGGCTTATGATGTATCACTGTCAGTGTGATTTGTTTTAAACATTGTATGTTAGCATTTTAAATCTTTTTTCTCACTGTACATTCACAGAATAAAGTTAATAATTTAAGTGAAAATTCCACAGAAATATTTTCCATACTAAACTAAGGCTAGAATTCAGAAATGCTTATCATGATGGGGATGCTTTAACATGGTCATATTCCCCTTGTGACAAATTGTTCTAATTCATAGACAGTCCTACCACTAAAGTTTCCTGCTAGTGTGAACAATTTACAGAACCCTAGCCTTGCCACCAGTAAATGTCATGGATGGCCTTAAGAATGTATAGCAAATATGTACTGTTTTCTTTGGCTCTGACCAATACCAGACATGCCTGGGTAAGCTTCACACTGTATAGCTGTAGAGCAAAGTTATGTCTACTGGATGTGCAGGACCAGCCTTCACTCTTAGCTCAGGGCCTTACCAATATCTTAACAACAGTATCTGAAACTGGATTTATATGATTTCACACACATAATGATTTACAAGAAGGCTAAGAATATCCTTCAGTTTCAGTGATACAATGCTGCCACTAACCAGACAACTCTGACCTAACAAGGTCACAGATGACAAATACTCTTTAAATAAGCCAGATGCATAATAGCAGCTTGAAGGTAGCAATAGCAAAATCAGTCTGTCTTCAAAGAACAGATACAAACAACTATATTTCACCAGTTTAATGCAACTACCTTTATGCACTAAAATAGCTAGCCAGGTGCATTACTTAAAATAATAAAACACATTACTTAAAATTATGCAAAACAGACAGGTAATGAAATATACAGAAGACATACAAATTGCCCAAGAAAGTAAAAAAATATAAAAAAAATTGTAGAACAGATTGTTATCGTTAAGCAAATATTACGTTCTAACTGTTTGCTGCTATCTTCTAACTAAAAGATGACTACAGGTAACTGTTGTTAACTTATAAATTCACTTAAAGGTTAAGTAACATAGGGAAAATATTCAAACATATACTCACTGTGAACCTGAAAAGGAGGCTGTCCTTTTATCTTTTACTCTCTCAGCAAACATTTCAAGGATCACTTACTACTCTCTTACTCAAAGATAATCAGAACACTAAGAGAGTGAAATAACTAGTAATCTTGTGGAGTGTCCTTGTGTAAACCAGCCTTAGTAGAAATCCTGCTAGTGTTAAATCATAAGCATGTTCCCCTATTTGCTTTTGATCTAGCTACCCTGAATCTAACTCTATCTCCCGGTCAAAATTTCAAATCAGTAAGCAAAAACTCTCTTTACCTAGAACCCCACCCCTTTGTTTATAGTAATATTGTATGTCTGACAGGAAATAGCATCTGACTTAATGAGTGTGAATGCAACGTCATACTTAGCATCATTATTACAGCTACACTAAGAAATAACCATGTGCACCTTAGTGCTATATAGATGTTTCATATACCACGCTGTCTGGTTACTTTCATGTACTATATTGGATAAAACAGTGCAATTCTATACACTGATTGAGGTTATGTGTCACTAGCCTTCCTCTACCATTATCTATTTATGTGAATCATGGATGTATACAAGAGACATTATGTTCCCGAATGTCAATGTGCTCCCAGCTGCTTAAAGGTCAGCTATGCCCTAAATGCAAAATTTCACTTCCTCACAGCATATTTTAATCCCTAGAAGATGATCCCTTTACTTTCTTTTCATATTAAAAATCATGACCTATTAATTTCTCCCACTCTATTGCATTTCTATACTAATCAACTTCCTTGGTGCACACCATAGTGAAGCTGAATTGCATGATATTTTTATAAGAATTTAGGGGAGGAATTTAATAAAGCCTACAGATGTTTTTTTTTTCATGTAGGCATCATGCCGCAATGTTAACATGAACACGAACATATTAAGATTCAGTAAGAGCTGCTGAGCAGCTCGCATGCATGCGCAAACATGGAAAATTCTGTGGTATGTAAATCGCCTCATATGCAGGTGAATCTCATGCAAACGAGGCAGGTAGAGTGATCCAACAAGCAGAAAGGCATCTGTTCAGACCCTGTGTCAGTGTCCATAGTGTACACAGAAAAACTCTGTGACCAAGAGTCTAGACAGAGAAAAGGGGGTGTAAAACTGTAGAAATTTGGACATAAATCCATTGAAAATGTAATACCACATATACATATGAGCAGAACTATTATTCTGTATGTCAAGGGAATAAGATAAATTAATAATTTTTTTTAATAATCTCAGCATGTTTGCAAGATGCGCAGCAGTGTGCAAACATGCTTAATAGAAAATAGGAAAAAAAGAATTTTATACTATATGACAGAAATGTGTTATAGGACCTTGTGTAGGGTCCCTACAATGGTTCATTGTCGCTGTTGCTAAGTTGATAGAGCTGTGAAGCATGTAGTTTCCAGGCTGTCAACATGAATATGTATACAAATGAGGTGGAGTTATTGAATAGCAGAAAGGAGTAGTCATGTCCGCATATCCCCTTCATGTATGCTCTTAGACCATGTTGACATTTACACTGGATGTGGCTGACATCGAGGGGGGGTGTCCTCTCCCTTTTATGTTTCCGTGCATGTGTTTGTGAGGTGCATCACCTGGCTGAGCATGTTCTTAAAACCGGATGGATTAAATTAGAAATGTTGACCTTTGTATAGGCTATGCTGCACAATGCAGTACTGTGAGCAGAATTTCACACTAAAATATGGCCATTAAATGATGTTAATTATATTGTAGGCAGCTGGAATGCATCATAGTTAGCCAATAACACATTCTGGACCTACAGCAGAGCTGTATAAAGTATGCATACATTCTACATTCTGATATTCCCCAGTACTCTGGACCATTGGAGTACTGACTTGGGAATTTTAATTGAGATAATGTTAGGGGCTGCTGCAGCTATTCTACATCTGTATGTGCTAGATGCTACTGTCAGTGCTGCTAGTGTTACTGACAATAGGCCTAGGCAGAGAGGGAGAAGAGTGTTCAGGCCTAGGGTAACCTTACAGGAACTACTTGAGCTGGATATTGCAGAGCGCTACAGGGTGGACAGGGACATACTACAAGAAGTCATTGAGCTCTGCTGCCCTCAATTCAGACCCAGAGCCAACAGAAGGGAACCCATCCAGTGGAAACAAAGGTATGTGTAGCCCTTAGGATACTAGCTACAGGTACTTTCCAAAGACCAACTAGGGACATGATGGGGCTCTCCCAGGCATCTGCATCAAGGATACTCCTCCAGCTCCTGGATGCCATGCTACAATATGTCAGTGAGACATATATTTTCCCCTCACTGCTGATGTGGGGGCCAGTAATATGGAACACTTCTACCATGTAGCACACTACCTTGAAGTGCTGGGTGCCATAGATTGCACTCATGTACGCATCAAGGCACCACCAGGTGAGCAGGGTAGAATCTAAGTCAACCTCAAGGGGGTACCACTTCATCAACTGCTAGGTCATGTGCAATGCACAGGGGATTATCCTGAATGTGTGCACTGGCACCCCTGGCAGTTATCATGACTCCCATATCTGGCATGCGCCACAGCTATACCAGATGTTTGATGGGGGGGGGGCATCCCACACAGCCATTTACTGGGGATGCTGGTTATGCCCTGGAACCATGGATGATGATACCCATCAGAAATGCACCCACACCCACAGAAGAACTCCATAATGAGGCACACACACAAACTAGGAACATCACAGAGCATGTGTTTGGGCTTCTGAAGTCACGGTTCTGGTGCTACAATATATTTGGTGGAGCCCCGCACTAGTCTTCAGACACATGTGCACGTATGTTCACAGTATGTGCTATGCTACACAATCTGATCCTGTGGAAACAACTGCCAGCAGGTTTAGCAAAGGGAAGGGATACACAGCCCCTCACCAGTGTCGAATTCACCACAGCCACAGTTACAGGAGGACTTGGAGGAAGAATCCCCTGCTGATGTCCCTGTAGGCAGACATAGGCATGCTCAATTTGTCCTGGCTTTGGCCAAGAGACAATACATAGCACATTCACTGACAAGCTAGGGACATAGGAAATGACATCTTACTTTTACTCACATGCATATATTAAAATTGATGCCAGGCAACCCACACAACCTCTACCTATCCATGTATTGGCTGTGTACTGCTTGCATCAGACAGAGTCAGTCCTGAACTACGGTTCTGTCAACTACTGCATTCACAAGGTAAGTGTCTAACCTACGCAGTACTTGTAAGGATTACTATGACATGGTATTGTATGTATGGATCTGCTACATTTATGCAAGTAAATATAGCGGGCTAGTTGGACAGATGTAAGATCCACATGAACTACAGATAGCCAGTCCACTATCATGTGACCTTTAATATTCACTAGGCCTCATGTATGGAATATTCATTATATCAGTCAAGGAAGATGTTAAACAGTGAGGTTACATGATATTTGGACTACTGTGTATCCCAACAGAACATGCAGTGTTGTCCCCCTACCCCCAACACAGCAGTGTTCTCATATAACTGCTTTAACAGTAAATCATTAATGGTATATCAGCAGTGCAGGCAATCTCAGGACAGTAACATAGAAACTGATCATACATTGTATGTCTCACAATGCAGGAATAACAGCATACATATTTATGCTGTTGATTGTATGACGAATGCCTCCTCTCTGTCTGGCAGCTTGTGTGGCTCAGTGAAGAACGTTAGTGTAGGTGATGGTGTTGATGGTTCTAATCTGGAAATATCTACATCTTTTGGACATGAGGTATTATTATGATGTTTTTTTTATAGACTGTCAGTCTGTGTGTGGTGTAACATTATTAATCTCTGTCACATATTAATTACATCGGACAACTGAATAATGCCATGGACATTTTGAGTGAAGTGCAGTACTACAGAAACAGGGGCAGATGTCATTGTGGCACACAAAATCCTAAACTGGAGTACAGGTAGGTGTGGGCTGGAGTCAGTTTATAAGTACTGACAGTCCCACTGGGCATGCTCATGCACTTAGTTAAACAGAGCACAATTCTGTTGCCCCTTGCTCAAAATGACTTAAACCGAGTGCAGTTCTGTTTTCCCTTGCTCAAACTGACCTTGTTATGTATAGATATGTCTATACATACATATATACATACATACATATATGTATACATATCTGTCTGTCACTATCTCTCTCTCCCACAGATAGTATATTTATCGCTATGTATATACAAACAGATATATACCTATATATATATAAAAAACATACATAGTCTTTCCCAATATATCTGCGTAACACACACACACACACACACACACACACACGTATATATATATATATATATATATATATATATATATATATATATATATATATATATATATATATATATATATAAGGGCTTAACAATACATAATGCAATTACCTACAGACCCCTCTGCCTGCTGGATGCCACCACACATACAGCAACAGGTGAGCAGGTGGTGTAATGTATAATGTTGTCTATGCATGCATTGACAAGGCACATTGTTTTTGCCCACAGGTTTGCCATCTATGAACATATGAACCTATAAATGCAAACAGCCGCATAAGGCCAAACTGGTAACTGTAACCACATAGCTAGGATAAATAGTAACTATCTGACAACTAAGCTACTAGATGCAAATAACAGTATGAAGCAATATCACTCAGCAGGCCACAGATGCTGTTCAGCACAAGCCCAACTTGTGTAATGCACAAGTAGTTTACTTGCAGTTATATATAAAGGGGACATCAGCCGTCGTGCGTGTGATAAGTACTGTGATTGACAGTGTGTAAGACAAGTTAGGTAGGGGTTCTAATCTCAATTCAGGCCACTTGGTATGTGTGTGTGTATCCCCTGCAAAGCAACTGAGAATCCTTCTGATTCTGCACTTTTTGATCTTGTAAGTTGCTGTCGGCTTCCAAACTGCTTTCTTGTACAAGGCCTGCTGATGTCATCTACCTTAAGATGACCAGCTGCCAGTGAAATATCAGACTTAAGCCATGGCAAGAGTAGAAAGTACTATGAGCTATAGTGTGCAAGCCTAGATAGTTAGGGGTTCTAATCTCAATGCAGACCACTCAGTCTGTTTATCTCCGTACAACATAAATATCATCACCTCATTAACTTAGAAAGAGTTAGGATTTTACAGTATTTTGGATGTAGCAGGTGATGTGGGCCTACAAATGCTTGACCTCAACTAGGCCTCCTGATGTCATCAAGCACAAGATGTCCTAAAGAGTTACTACTAGCAAATTTCAGGTATAGTGCATGTGTCATGTACTGTGATCTGTAGTGTGTACCATTAGATAGGTAAGTGTTCTGATTTACAGGCAGCCACCTTGCAGTGTGTGTGTGTGTGTGTGTGTGTGTGTGTGTGTGTGTGTGTGTGTGTGTGTGTGTGTGTGTGTGTGTGTGTGTGTGTGTGTGTGTGTGTGTGTGTGTGTTGTGCCATGTTAACAGTAATTGGAAGTGGTGCTATCCTCAATGTATCCAGATTTGTGTGTGTGGCTGTTACAGCATTTTACATCAGCTTATGGAATGATAGGATCTTTGAACTTTAGTAGCAGAATGGCCCTACAGCCCTCACAATCCTAGCCAAGTTTATACCCTTATTTGCATAAGCAGCACATATTGCCCCTGCCCATGAGGGACACAGACAGAAGCCCTGTGGTGAAATGACAGTCACTCAGCCAATCATACAGATGGCATCTGACAAGGGCCACTGAGGTGCTCTGTTTGCCATTAGGCAGGATTGTGTTTCAAAGGTGTGTTAAAGTTTTCTAGACAGATCTCTCCCACCAGCATGTATTACTAATGTCACATACTAGGTTAATGTCCTTAGAGTGAGTAATCATTGTACCATGCCACCTACAGATGTGCAGCATTTCCAGTCAAGCAGGGTCGCACATTGCCCTGTATGCAAGGCAGAGATCACCTCTGAGTAGTCTATATACCACAGGCTACAATGACACTGATTGCAGATGATCCCCATTGAACATATATTGAAGATGTAAAGTTCCCTTGTAAGGGACCATTGAGTTGTGTGCAGTTGCTGGATCTATATTATGATGTCAACAGGGCTGTTCATCAAACAGCCTTACATTGAGATATATCCACCAACATACCAAAACTTTGAATGGCCACAAAAGTGATTTTTTTCACTGGGCCAACAATAAACAAAACAAACCGACAAGCACAATGTTGGTTTGTTTTGTTTAATGCTGTGCCCCCCATACCCCCCCATACTTAAATATACCAACTCTGAGTTTGCACTACAGTTAGGAAAGTGCAAATTCACAACAATGGCCAAGCTATTTTTTTCCCCTGAGGAAAAAAATTCACTTATGTAGCCTTTCAGAGTTTTGCTATTTTGGTGGATATGTGTCGATGAAAGGGTGTTTGATGAACAGCCCTTTCAAAAAGGTAATATAAACCCCAATTGCCAGTAGTGCTTGGAAAGGTACACTCAAATATTGGCTTGCTGAGGGAAAAGTACGTGGAGGTTATGAGTATGTCAGTTTCGGGTGACTAAGCACTCAGTTGTTACATATGATTCCTGCCTTTCCACTGAAGAGACATGGTGATCTCAGGTAAATTAGGTGTAAACCTGTGTGGCTAGGTCTGTGTGCCCAGGTCTATCACACCTGAGTATATACATCACATGTTGCAACTGATGTGCTACTTACCAGGAACACAGGTGTTGCTGATGGAAATGATATTACATATATATTTTATTATGTCAACAGGCATTTGTTCTTCAATACCCTCTTGTAGGATATTGACATAACTCACAGAGTCTATGACCACTCACATTTTGCAAGCATCAGCCAACATTGTCAACCACAGACATTCAGTATTAGCTTGCATCGTGGTTAAATGGATTCCAAGCAGTAGAGGACCCAGGACTGAGCCCTGTTGAACACTGCTGCTTACAAATCAGCTATTGGAAATGGATTTCCTTATTCTGAGTATGTGTGCCATCATCGAGCCACTTAGTGATCCCTATAATGATATTACCATGGGTGCCTAAGTGGGTGCTTTTGTCAATGATGCCTGAGTGGGGGATAGAGCAACATGGCCTGGCTAAGTCCAGGAGGTTGTATGCCCTGCTGTGCACTCACCCAGGTCCTTGGTGACTGGCTCAGACATGTCCACCATGTTTAACAGCCATGATATCCCTGTCAGAAATCCAAACTGTGTACAGTCAACTATTTGTAGATCACAAATATGTTTGCTGATCAGCTCCATGTTGATTTGCCCCACAGACGTACAGCTATGGCTACTCAGGGAAATAGGGCTATACTTCTAGTGGACATGGATGCACCACCTCTGTGCAAGGGTATAACAGTTGCTGTTGTCCAGTCAGCTGGGATGCAGCCAGTGGTTACAGTCTGATTGCAAGGAGTTCCCAATGATGTTAGTAATCCTTGTTGGATTCCATGTATGATGCAGCCTAGGATGTTAGCAGGTCCAATAGATGTTGTGCATCCCCCATAGAGAGGCAAGTTATAACATGCTCTGTAGATATGGATTGTAGGAATGCCAAATGGCACGCGGTGGAGACAGGGGAGTGAAGTTGATGCAGAACCTATGGGACAACAGGTTAGCTATGAGTAGAGACCCATTATATGTGGCATAATTAAGTATGAGTTCACTGACAATCTGGGTCTGCCCTCTGAGGTTACACATGTAACTACACTGTGCATTGTGGTTCTGCTTTGTGTGGGAAACTAATTTTGTCACATACTGTTTCTATGTGCTGTCATAACAACACTATGTGCTTGATTTAGCTGAAAAGGCTGTACCTCCATTTTAGGGGGGCACTCTCACCCCAAGTGCCACACTGCAATGTCCACCTCTTATTGTACAGCCTGCTAAAGACAGTTGTCCACCAGGCAGGCTTGCTGTGCCATGCAGAACTCGTGATCCTCCTGTCAGGTATTGCTGAGTCTTTGCAGTTGTACTTCTGCTTACATAATGCATGGGTGTAGAGCTCTGCATGCTTGCCTGTCCCATCTGAAGGGGGAGGTGCAATCAATCTATGTAAACCATCCCATAGGAGGTAATACCTTGCTTTTTTGAAGTATATCTCTGTATTTTCTGCAATGGGGGGTAGGTCTTACAGTTTTAATGAGACTGAACTGTGATTGGATCTCACCAGGGAATACCTCACAGTGGGGGGCTTCAGTGGTCACCAATATTCGTAAACACATGATGCATTATGTTGCCTCCCCTTGCAGGGATGTCATGCCTCTGGTCCAGCGCATTGTAGTTAAGGACATGGACTAACCTCTGGAAAAGTGAGCTTCAGCATGACTAAGCAACACAGTTGGTGGTTACTTAATGCCACCCCAAACCATGGTGTACTAATATATCTTGAGAGACAGAAGTATATGCAAATAAGCACAACGTGTGGCTGGATTCATGAAGCTGCTCCTGTAGCTGGCAATGACTTGATTAGTGCCTTTCTAACAGTGAATAGCACCAGGAGTGTCTCCAGGAAATCACAGTGTTTCACTAAATCTGGATGTGTATCTGTCCTTAATGAATATGTATACACCACCTGCATTACCTTGCACACTGTCAGTTTGAGGTCTGCACATGTGAAAATATGTGTAGTTTGGTATAGCTGTAGTGCTGTCCACAGCCTTGAACCAGCTGTCTTTGACTACACAAATGTCTGTGTATTCCAAAATGGGGAGACCTTCCACAGTGTGTGGTGTAGTGTTGCCATTCCCAGTGTGTAGCAGCATAACCGTGATGTTGCATGAAGATGGCGTTCTCAATGGAAAGTTTTCCCTCCAGATAGTGCCTATAAGATGCACTGTAAGGGTGTTAGCAGCCTTGGCCATTTCTCAAAATCCCAGGGGTGAGAGATGAAGACCATCTCTGACAAAGGATTGACGTCTGTTGAGCAAGTCATCTCAGGCAGACATGTGGTGGATCCCCTTACAATGACATCACATTCTAAGGCAATTATTGATGTCCATCATTTTCCATGTGTATTGAGCCATCGTCCTAGGTGAGGATCAAATGCAGATGAAAGCTATGGGCATACCCGCAAGACATACAGAGTGTCTAAGCTCAGTCATGTGTCTGCATACATTCCAGTGATGTATGTCCATATTCATAGACACCTGCAGGAACTATGATGTCATCATTATGTTACCTGATATTCCATGAGATGCAGCAATGTGTGGTATGGTGTATCGTGTCAATGCACAGACAGTTAACTGGGACTTTTCCCATATGTAGCCTGGTGACATGGACATCAATGTGTCTCACAATGTAATCACCTATGAATAATAGGTTTAATTTTGTGGTTTGACTCAGGTGTATGTCCAGTGAGACACTGGTGTATGCACTATTATGTGTACTCTGCTCTCCAGAGGTAGAATTTTATGAGGTGTCGGTTGTTTGTGACTGTGTCTGGTAAGGAGCTGCACACATGCAGGTGTGTGATGTAGGTGTGGGTGGTACAAGATGTGAGCTGGGCATATTGACAAAATGCTTATTGCCATATGCACTGACTGCTGTTTGAGCAATACAGTCATGATTGTGTGTACATCACAGCATACCATCATTAAGCAGTGTCATAACAGATGAGGAAATGTAACATGCTACCATTATGTAGGTCCTTTAAGGTAACACAGCACCTGACAGTGTGACATACAATGCATTGTCATCCATGTGGACCTTGGATTGACCATAATCCTGTTATTTGACTTGGTTCCAATGCCATATCTGCAAGTCCTGCAAAGTAAGGGTCATGCTGCCACTTACTTGGGGTTGACAGCCTGAAACACAGTGTTTGTAGATAAACCTTGCAGTGAAGATGCGGCTGCCTGTGCATGCACAGAGGACTTGTTCAACTTTACTGACATTACGTTGGCCTTGCAAGTGTACAATGCCTCTCAAGCAACCAGACAGAAAACCAGTTGTTGCATGACATGTATTCTGGGTACATAACAGTACAATATGACATACTTAGTACATGTGGCAGGTGGACATAGTTTGGCCAACAATGGCAGTCCTCTGCAGTAGATCTCACGGCCATGTCATGCAGATATCCGCCATTAATCTTTTGAAGGGAAGGATGCTTGAATTGATGTGAAATTGTCACCTAAGATGGATCACCGCCACTGTGCTGCTTGTTTCAGCAAGCCTGGACATCTGTGTCACTGGACATTGCACATTATATTGTGATGCTGCAGCTGTGCTCCTAATCACCATCTGGTCAGTTCCTTAGTGACATACTACCAACCCTGGTACAGAAAGGATAATACATGCAAAAGCCAACTGATTGCTAAGGGTGCTAATCAATGCATCTACCTGTTGAAGGGTATGTGAAGCCTACAGATCCTTTCATGATATGGGATGACTATATGGATGAACAAACAGGCTGTATCCTGCTTCTCATCATGAGCTTCATAGTAATGTTTTTCATGTGACGACAGAAGAAGTATCGGAGCATGGTATCCCACGAGAGAGTGGTTGTGGTGAGACCAGCATTATTAGTAGCCAGGCACCAGCAATTCAGGGGACTCCCCTGCTTTCCCCAGTCTTCACAAGGTAATTGTATTCTTTCAGTACATACCGCTTGAGCAGTGTCCAACTGCAGAATACCTGTGTAAACCCTCCCACCTTATCTTCACAGGGTATACATATTGCGCTTCCCTGCATTTTTTGTCTGTGATCTGTATGGACACCTTGAATGACTCTTTTCTTGGAACACAATGAAAGTAACTGCAATACTTGGTTGCACAGCAAACAACTAGCATGGAGTGCCAAGCAGTGTCCCCAGATCTCTCAGTCATCTGATATGTAAAGCCATGAAAGGAGTTAGCATGGATATGATCAGCAACAATGTCATACACCTACTGACACTGGACCAAACACAGTTTGTTTTACTCAAGGGCAGATCATGCCTACCTACCCTATCTGGTGGATCTCAGTGAGTGTTACACTATCCAGTGGATGACGGGAATATGGCTTACTCCACCTACCATAGCCTGACAAGGTGTTTGACAATATTAGGCGAGCAAGCTTTGCTAAAAACTGTGTAGCTTATTTACAGAGTGCTGTGGCAGCTGGTAGATAGTCAAGTGTCTGATAGTCATAATCTGGGAAGATAGCATTGGGAAGACCTACACTACAATGACGCCAGTCACCAGTGGACTTTGCTCAGACATTATTAATGGAGTACCTCTTCTAGCCATTCCCTTCTCTGCAGTCACAGCCACTGTTAGTGACCTCTGACTGACTACATTAGTGGGTGATTGCATATTAGGAGCTGTCACTGAATGCCACACAGAACCAACAGTTATCCAGGATGGCCTGTGACACACATTCAGTTCTTGTCAGTGCCACTGACAAATAGTAAATTCCAAGGACTGCACAATACTATCTTTTTGGAAGTCATTCACTCCTGGAAAATATAGTAACACCCACACACAGCACACAGTTGAGCCATTACTCATGGACTTATGGACACAGGAAGTAATGTAGCCTTTGACTTTCACTGGTCAGTAAGATGTGGGGAATCCATTCAATTTTATACAACCTATACAGAAGGGTATGGCATGTAAATCCCAGACTGTCATTGTTGTACTGTATTTGGCACTCATCACATGTATGCATATGAGTGCAATGACACCTTTGTTATGTCACTACACAGGCATATCTTACAATTGTAGCAGCTACACAGGTTCCATGGTAAACCAATACACATTGAAGATAACATGTCCTATGCAGTCCGTGTCAAGACCATACATGTGTAGTCTGTCTCCTACATGCTTTGGATGGGATATGTATGGCTGCCATACAGGGAGGTGTCAGATCGCACTGTGTATCTCCTGCTTATCCAAGTCAAGAATAACACATGTATTACCTGTTCTACACACCTACACCATCACTGTGGTATAAATAGTACATGTTGGAGAGACAGGTATGTAACCCAGACACAGCACCCTATGTGTAATAGACTCCCCATGCATGTGAAGCACACATCTGCTGTAATGCATATCATGTGCAAGTTACACAATGGGATGCAGAACAAGCTAATCATAGCTGGTGTAGGACAAATGTCTGTAATGAACACAGGGAATTTGTAGATGTGTCATCTGCATCACCACAGTTTGTAGATGTGTTAGCTCCTGAAACCCTGGTGACACTTAATAAGGATATCATACCTTTTCATAGATTAGGGACACATGAGTAGGCTGAATGATGCCATTTTCCTTGTTAGCCTGTTATACACATATGAACTTATGGAGCCATGCACCTATAGTGCTGTACTTTGCTAAAGGCATATTTCTTCTGTGCTGACATTCCATTCTATGCTGTGATGTCTATGGGTTTATTGCCACTGTGTATCCACAGGTGTCCCCTTCAGACTCCTGAAACTGAACCATAAACAAGTCCATGACACACCTTTTATTGTGTAAGTATATAGCCATTACAACATTATACAACATAAGGTACACAAAATTATGTGGCTTACTCATTACAAATGTCAGCACACAGTATCTGTCAGTGACCAGTACAAGTGGCATGGCAAAGCAAAACTGCATTACACAATTACATATTAAGGTATATAGTCACCCTGTGCATCAGACACATAGCTTCATTTTTGTGCATCGATGATGAGGATGACAGGGATGTGCTACAGGTATAATCACTTGCACAGGGTGTTGTGTGGAGGTGCAGGAAGCCTAGGCTGACCCAATAGGTTGAAAGCATGTGTGTGAGTCAGGAAGGGAAGCAGGCAAGATGGACCATGGAAATGCATTATGTGGGTCTGTAGGTGACCTGAATTTGACAGTGGTATGTGAGTGTGTGCATGAACACAATCAAGCTCAGTGCTAGCCTTACATGTGTGTAAGTTGGACAACTTTGAACCATGCATGATAGAGCTGACAGTTCACCATCCCCCCTGAACACAGGAACTAGCTCTGCCAGGAGTTGCACTGGTACCTCCATGCCCAAGGTCAGAAGAGGTGCTAGTACCTGATGGAGACTGCTGTATGCTGGGACTGTGTCCTACATGGGAACACACAGGACCATAAGCCATGGCCTACCACATCATGGTATGGACAGCACACTCCCTTCTGGAGAGCTGGATGTACTGCCTGTATGGGAGGGTGATTGTGCATGGCCACATGGACTTTCAGCAGATGGAGTTGCTGACCTACATCCATGAGTCTGAAGCTCAACTCCAATGAGATGTTCCATCAAAGACAATGTACATTCCAAGACAGATATTCTGCAATCTGTCTCAGACCACCTTCTTTCCACTGCATCGGAGAACTGATCCAGGGTATCACCAGTGCAGTGGAGGCAGTCATGGATGTCAGACTGTGCTGCATCCATAACCCTAAGCATTCAACTGGAGTTCCTTTCAGAATGTGCCTGTTCCTCCAAGACAGTCCGAAACATATATTGAATGACCCAGGATGAGACACTTGCAACAGGTGGAGGAAGGACAGCAGACCTCCTATAAGCACCCATATCAATCCACCTGTGTGGAACCTCACCAGCTCTCTGGCTATGACCAGTGTCTACACCCACTGCAGCCATACTTGCCACACTTTCCTGTTCAATGTCCTCACCCACTGACTGTCCAATATCTGTAGTCTCCGAGGACTGAGTATGTTAGGCATACTGGCTGTGTGCGGTGATAATGAGGGCAAAAGAGAGATGTAAACCTCTGTGACAGATTCAGCCCATGAAACTCCCACCTGTGCCTCACATTTGGCCACCACCATCATCATCACAGTCTGAAGAGACATTGACATCAGGTTGTGCAGGGGACAGAAACCAACCCTTCCAGGTCACCTGTAATAAGAAAGGGAAAAGCAGTACATTAATACCTGCACTATTATGCTCTGAAGTACTATGCTGCAATATATGTGATGCTGTATACACTGTTGTCACTATTACAGACCTGTTTAACCCTCAACCTTATATAACAGGACATGAGAACATTACTTTTCCCACAAACATCTGTAGTTACTTGTAAATAAAAGCTCTTTACACAACAATCTCATCAGCAACAATGAGGTACACTGCTGAAATTCGTGGAGACTCTGCACAATTAAAACATATGGCAATATGTAATGTCCTGACAATACTGTCACACCTACAAGGCATATGTATGACTCTAAAGTGTGTACAGTCAGAAAATATCTGAGCAGTTGGTGATCATGGCAACAGTGCAGCAATCCAGCCAGCAGGCCTGGGATGACACTTTAGGGAATATATTGCAGTAAATCTACATCTGTAACAAAACAGTGCTGTGCTTCCCAGGAGCAGGACCACAGCCTTGCCCAATTTCTGACAGACCTGTGAAAAGCTGAGGGAGAAGTAAAGCAAACACCACTGCATGTTGCACTATAACAGGGTGATATGTCTATATATCTCACATTTACAGTAGCTACTTTGTTAGTTATGTTGGTCAAAATCTGAGCATGAGATTCAAACTGCAGTTAAACTACCCCCCCCCAAAAGAACAAACACCTGACACCCATGTAAAAGTATGTACACCCTAACACCCTGCATGCTACAGTGCTCCAATGCTGATCAAACTAATCCTACCTGAATGCTCCTCTGGTGTGGAAACTGTGGCAACCACATCCATAACATATGGTGTAATGGATGTCTGGGAGCTATCTAGCATTCATAGGCTTGCCAGGAATTCCTCAATGGCTAAGAGCTTATTCTGCTGCAGGCCCTCCACTGTTGACACCATGATCTGTGGCCACATCTGTATGCAGCATTAATCATGTCTGTCACGCGGTGTCGAACCTGCTCATATATCCTGCTCTGATGACCTATGGCATTAACATCACAGACAAGGTCAGCCTACAGTGCTGCCTGCTGTTCCATGTTTTGCCTCCCCCTGGACAGTAGGAGTTGCTCGTGTTGATGGAGGCCTTTCAGTATTATATCATTCTCAGCATCCATAAAAGAGGCACAGCATCTGGAATACATTTCCTGAAAGGCAACAAAATGGGAACACGTGTCAGGATCACATACATTAAAGTACACCATGCAGAGATACAGCAAGAACAGAATGGCTGGCAGTATCCACTGCTTGATCACACATGTCATATTCCACAGTGTGCAAACATAGTAAGCATGTGGATACTGCTAAGATACTCGCAATAGTCAGCTATTCCTGTTTGTGCCATTACAGATACTGCTGCATAATCTCACACCCAACACAGGAGTCCATTGTAGTCTGTCCCCTAGGGAAACCTCCCTGATAATGTGTCAAAACAACAGTGCCAAACAAATAGCAGTGTGCTATTACAACCACTTTAAAGGTTCATTCCTATGACACCAGTGTGCCACACTGACAAAAAACATTTCACCCTTGATGTACTGTACATCCTCTGTAGGTGCAACAAATCTGGAGATCAATGACATGTCATCCTTACACTTCTAAGAAAGGCTTAATGCTGTAATTCCCATTCCACCTAAGTATATTCACACATATGCATTATGTTGTAAACAAAAAGGTTACATACCTGATGGAATATAATATTCCTCTGTTGATATGTGCAGATATATAAAGTTTATGGCAACATATTCACTCTCTGAAGAAAGTCTCATACAGACTGGTTCCCCAGACAGCTGTTTGCTTTTTTAATATGGTTCTTATTAACCAATCTGTGGTCCTGAAATGCTAATTGCAACCAACGCAGTTGATCTGCAGTATAATCAGCCAATGACATGCAACCACTGAACAAGATATAAGGCCTTCATGTAGACTAGAAGCCCTTTCTGATATGCTGCACTGGACATTACTTGGGTAGGGATGCTACTTCATTGCAGAGGGTACATCTATAGCAGCTACTTTTACATACAGATATGCGTACTACATGCTGTAGCTGATGCTGCAGGCAATAGGTATAGGCAAAAAGTGTGAACAGTTTGGAGGACAATAAGCTGTAAGAGTAACTGTGGAAGCTGTGGCAGCCTTGTTGTAGAGGCAGAGCCAGAGTGAGTGCACCCATTCCACTGCAAATTAAGGCATGTGTTTAAAGTAAGTATGTTAGGCAATGGTATCACTAACAGAGTACTAGGCAACATGTTTGCTGTGTCCTTGAGCAACACAGGGTAAATATACCATTATGTCAACCATTTGGGCAACTGCCAGGCCATGTGTTACTTTATGGTAGACATTTGAAACCTGTGTGCTGGCAGTCCTTGTTAGTAGCACGACCTCCATATGTGCATGTCAGTTGTGCAGCTGTGCTGATCTGTAATATCATTATGAAATGATTGCATACTGCACTCTGATATTAGCGGGCCTCATTTGCATTACCTAAGTTAAAATCCTGTGTGAATGCATATTAATGCATGACCTGACACTTTATCCACTTATGGTGTTGCTATCGGGATATGGTAAGTGTGATCCTATCTGCAGCCCTGTGACTTCCATCATTGAATAGCAGATATTTCATTTGAAATGCATTGTGTGGATAAAGAGTACAAGACTCAGTCATTCTTTGATGGCTTCACAATAATGTAATTTAAATGCTACACACCACTGGATTCAACCCAGGACTATGTGTAGCAAAATTTACTGTTTGCAAAGTATTTAAAAGACTGAGCTACTGGGTTGCTCTTGCAGCATCTGTTTTTGTGGAGGTATAAGTACACACATACAGGCTGTGACATACCTCCATTACATCCATTATTATGTGCCTGGCTTTATAGGGATGTATTTCTCCACCAAAGTCCAAGGTGAACATGTCTTTTTGCCATTTATGTTTTAGCAGGTGTACTTGTACATGTTGCTGATAACAGTGTCCATTTACCTGCTATTAGAGATCTCAGTTTCATCTATTAGTCTATGTCTGGCTTTCTAGTGATGTAGTCCTGTACCAGACTGCAAGTTGCACTCCCAGTTTTTCCATTACTTTTTCAGCAAGTTTGAGGTGACATGGCACAATGCACAGCTGTTCTTAAACATGCTTAATTACGGTAACTTGCAATTACTATGATTTGCTTAAACCACCTGTTTTAATTAACAGCTGTGTGGCATGGCAGGTTAATGCAGTGGTCTGCAGGTGCAATGGTCTTGGGTTCAAAATAGGGGACAGGTGTTTATTATCATTTAAAACACATATATCAGTAGAGCTCCATTTAGCTGAGTTTAGTGACTCTGAGTGATGCATTGCATTGGCAGCATTGCACAAAAAAATGTTTAAAGAAAAGAAAAATGGGGAGATAGGACATTAGTGAAATGGGGTGCAAGCAGGGGGAAAAACATAATGAAAGGCAGGTAGGTATGTGCAGGAAGGGTGTAGGAAAGAACTATTGCTGTCCATTTCTTTTACGGCAACAACTGTGCACTATGACGGAATATGTAGATGAATTTGGACTGTCACCCCCAGAGAGGGGATGAGGACAACAAAACTGCATTGTCAAGCCAATAGGGTCAAAATATTTGTGTCCGGTGGGCACGTGTGCAAAATGGAGAGCTATGTATTAGATGTTTTTTTTTGGGAGGGGGGAGGTGCCAATTTTTTTAAGGTGAGAGTGAAATGTTGGGGAAAGAACATAGGTATATGTGGGGGAAGTAAGTTAGGAAGGTGATGAAGCTTATGCAGACAGACAAGACAGCAGACAGGGGTGGCGTGTGACACAAGACAGAGTGGACACCTTGGATGGGGAGGATGTTGTGGAATCCCAGTCTCAGGTGCCTCTACAAGGTAGCAGCATGTCTCAGTTCCCCACCCCTGGGGTGGCAGTGATGGAGGCTGGAATCCAGGTTGAGGCTGCTCCACCAGGGTGGTGAGCAGGCCCTTCATCTGGCACAGGCAGCATCCAAAACCACTGAACACAATCCTGTGCACCAAACCTGGCAGTTCATCACGGCTGACAACACCCCTACACCACCACTCCCAGAGAGGGGCCCAGCCCTGCCCTGTGGGGCAGAACTACCCAATGTTGCAGGTACTGCAGGGGCAGCAGAGGGGGCACCACCAGGCTGGGTCCCAATAATGTAATTTAAATGCTGCACACCACTGGATTCAACCCAGGACTATGTGTAGCAAAATTTACTGTTTGCAAAGTATTTAAAAGACTGAGCTACTGGGTTGCTCTTGCAGCATCTGTTTTTGTGGAGGTATAAGTACACACATACAGGCTGTGACATACCTCCATTACATCCATTATTATGTGCCTGGCTTTATAGGGATGTATTTCTCCACCAAAGTCCAAGGTGAACATGTCTTTTCGCCATTTATGTTTTATCAGGTGTACTTGTACATGTTGCTGATAACAGTGTCCATTTACCTACTATTAGAGATCTCAGTTTCATCTATTAGTCTATGTCTGGCTTTCTAGTGATGTAGTCCTGTACCAGACTGCAAGTTGCACTCCCAGTTTTTCCATTACTTTTTCAGCAAGTTTGAGTGACAAGGCACAATGCACAGCTGTTCTTAAACATGCTTAATTATGGCAACTTGCAATTACTATGATTTGCTTAAACCACCTGTTTTAATTAACAGCTGTGTGGCATGGCAGGTTAATGCAGTGGTCTGCAGGTGCAATGGTCTTGGGTTCAAAATAGGGGACAGGTGTTTATTATCATTTAAAACACATATATCAGTAGAGCTCCATTTAGCTGAGTTTAGCGACTCTGAGTGATGCATTGCATTGGCAGCGTTGCACAAAAAAATGTTTAAAGAAAAGAAAAATGGGGAGATAGGACATTAGTGAAATGGGGTGCAAGCGGGGGGAAAACATAATGAAAGGCAGGTAGGTATGTGCAGGAAGGGTGTAGGAAAGAACTATTGCTGTCCATTTCTTTTACGGCAACAACTGTGCACTATGACGGAATATGTAGATGAATTTGGACTGTCACCCCCAGAG
The DNA here is from genome assembly GCF_019279795.1 of Protopterus annectens. NCBI lineage: Eukaryota > Metazoa > Chordata > Ceratodontiformes > Protopteridae > Protopterus > Protopterus annectens. Next base: position 21,082,901 of record NC_056729.1, on the reverse strand, counting down.
AGAGGGGTGAGGACAACAAAACTGCATTGTCAAGCCAATAGGGTCAAAATATTTGTGTCCGGTGGGCACGTGTGCAAAATGGAGAGCTATGTATTAGATGTTTTTTTTTGGGAGGGGCAGGTGCCAATTTTTTTAAGGTGAGAGTGAAATGTTGGGGAAAGAACATAGGTATATGTGGGGGAAGTAAGTTGGGAAGGTGAGGAAGCTTATGCAGACAGACAAGACAGAAGACAGGGGTGGCATGTGACACAAGACAGAGTGAACACCTTGGATGGGGAGGATGTTGTGGAATCCCAGTCTCAGGTGCCTCTACAAGGTAGCAGCATGTCTCAGTTCCCCACCCCTGGGGTGGCAGTGATGGAGGCTGGAATCCAGGTTGAGGCTGCTCCACCAGGGTGGTGAGCAGGCCCTTCATCCGGCACAGGCAGCATCCAAAACCACTGAGTACAATCCTGTGCACCAAACCTGGCAGTTAATCACAGCTGACAACACCCCTACACCACCACTCCCAGAGAGGGGCCCAGCCCTGCCCTGTGGGGCAGAACTACCCAATGCTGCAGGTACTGCAGGGGCAGCAGAGGGGGCACCACCAGGCTGGGTCCCAGATGCGCTGGGCCCCTGTGCCATGGTCGGAGGAGCCAAGGTAGGTTGACTACCTGGAACTGGCCTACCTTGTTGCGCTGTAGTAAATTAGTTATAACAATAAGTTAAGGTTAGTATTAACCAAACCAATGTTAGTATTAACATAATGGAACATAATATTGGTTAATCCAAATACATATTAGGTATATTATGTGGAACACAACATTAAGTAACATAACAGTAAATATGTTAACAGCAAATCTGAATGGAATAAACCACAAGGCCAACAAAACAGTTAGTTTAACAGAATATATTAATATTAAATCATAATAATAAATAACATTAACAAATTAAAGAATATAAGGGTAGGGGAAGAGAGGGAAATACATACCATTAGTGAAGTCACAGATGATATTAATACACAATGTGCTAATACATACTTCTACATGTGTGGAGTTTCAGTTGTGAGTACAGTGACTCAAATACTTCTACAGATAATGCAGCATGTACATCCTCTCAGGTTGTTAGCATGGGGCAGTATGGGCCAAGCACTAAGAAATGCAGGTACACAACTACAGGGAACTGTTTCACATAATGTGCACATATGTAACTACCAAGGTATTCTGTAAATGGATTTGCAAATACATTGCATTCCAGGTAATCATTTATCTGCTAATCATGGACCAGACAGATTGGGCAGTTGTCATTACATTACAAAAAATTGTGACAATTGAGAGGTACGTTTGTGTATATTAAGCAGACCAGGCAGCCATCATGTCTCAGTTGGCATGCATGAGAGTAGAACCCAAAAGCTGTGACTGCGGGGGACATGTGCACATAATGCAATAATTGACTGCAGTGACATTAGAAAAGACATGCAATGAATACAGCCCTACTGTAGTTATCTGAACACATTACTTATGAAATCACAACCTTGCCTTACACTTTGTTATTGTTGCTTAGAATCTATGAAGTATATGCATGATATCTGCCCAGAAAGGGGGCTACCTTATCCATATACTTTGTTCCAGGAGTGGGATTTAATACAGAACATTATTTGACTGAAAGTGACCTGAAGACAGCCCAGAACCATACTGTGGGTTGTACAATATGTTTATCAGGCAATTACTTTTGCATTCTTTATTTGTTTTAGTTTTACATTTGACTGCAGTGACATTAGAACACACATGCAATGTATACAGCCCTATTGCACTTATTTGAACACATTATTTATCAACTACAATCCTCCTTTATACTTTATTGCTGTTGCCCCTTAGAATCTGTGAAGTATACACATGATATCTGCCCAGAACGTGGGCTACATCACTCATATACTTTGCCCCTGGAGTGGGAGGAATAGAGAGTATTATATGACTGAAAGTGGCCTGAAGACACCCTTGAACCATACTATGGCTTGTGCAAAGGTACACTTATCAGGCAATTACTTTTGCATTCTTTATTTATTTCAGTTTTACAGTTGACTTCAGTGACATTGGAACAGACATGCAATGAATACAGCCCTATTGCAATTATTTGAACACATTACTTATGAAACCACAATTCTGCTTTACACTTTATTGTTATTGCTCCTTAGAATCTGTGAAGTATACACATGATATCTGCCCAGAACATGGGCTACCTTACCCATATACTTTGTTCCTGGAGTGGGAGAAATACAGAGCATTATTTGACTAAAAGTGGCGTGAAGACAGCCCTGAACCATACTGTGGGTTGTTCAATACATTTATCAAGCAATTACTTTCGCATTCTTTATTTATTTCAATTTTACATTTAACTGCAGTGACATTAGAACACACAAGCAGTAAATATAGCCCTACTGCAGTAATTTGCACACATTAGTTATCAAACCACAATCCTGCTTGACGCCTTATTGCTTATTGCTATTGGTATTGTTTATTGCACTACAATCACTAGAAAATATCCATACCTACCACACTCATGGCGCATCCTGGCCAGGCCCCCGGCATGAGACTGGACATTGCAAGACTGTTCAGCTGCAGCTGGTGGAAGAGAAGCACACCATTATGCATAGCAGTTTTGCATGGATTCAGCTTGTATTTTAGTAAAGTAGTAACAAACATACTTACATATCTGTGGGGCATGCCTAGCCCTAGCCACTTGGACCAAGGTGTCCAAGGTTCCCCTTTTCCTTCACTTCAGGTCATTATAGTCCATAGGTTCGTAGGTTCATAGGTAGGTACTAGGCTATTGGCCCAAAGGCCTAAGTAAGCCTAGCCAACAAGGTTCCCTGGCTTACACCACCCAAGAAAGTTAATTTCCAGTGCCCTTGCTGAGCAGAGCCACAGAAGTAATCCATGGGGTTTATTTCCTATTTCCCATCCACTCATCAAGATATTTCTTGAAGAGTGCTAATGAGGAATTTTGCTTGACATAGATGGGTAGCTTGTTCTAGAGTATAGGAAGTCTCTGGGACAGGAATCTATCCCAACAGCATGTCCTGTTTATTGTGGTGACAAGGTTTAGGTCCCTAGAGCATGTAGCTCGGAGTGATTGGGATTTCTTTAGGTGCAGCATGTCCAACAACTCTGGGTTTGACATAACTTTATATGTTAGGCAGAGATCTCCTCAGAGTAGGTGATATTCTACAGAGTAAAGCTGAAGTCTTTTGAGACGATCAGTGTAGGGCATCTGTTTGAGGCCAGTAATCCTCTTTGTGAGGTACTTTTCTAGCCTTTCCTGCTGCTGCAGATGTCTTGTGTGGTACATTGCAAAAGAGCATTGTACTCTATAATGGGTCTAATGAGTGCCAAGTAGAGGGGAACAATAACCTCTTTTTTCCTGGATGAGAACCCTTTTGTGATGAGGTGTGCCACATAGAAGTATTTTTTGACTACTGTGGAGATGTGATTATCAATGGAGAGACTACTGTCCACCTGAGTCCCAAGATCTCTTATCATACATTTGGCATTAAGTAATCTGCCATTTATGTGGTAGTTCATGGGTACAGAGTCTTTACCAAAGGGGATGACAATGCACTTTTTGACATTGAGCTTGAGGCCATGCTTCTGACACCAGGCATCTATCTCAATGAGGCTATTCTGTAGGATGTTCACATCATTTGGGGATGCGACTATGTCTCCTAGTTTGCAGTCATCTGCAAACTTCATTAGCCAGAGGCCTTCTGTGTTAGCCTGTACTTCAGAGAGGTAGATACCAAACAGGAGAGGTCCCAGGACTGAACCCTGTGGTACTCCACTTTTCATTGGTTTGAAGTAAGATTTGGAGTTTGCAACTTTTACAGTGTGGGTTCTGTCAGTGAGCCAGTTGGCAACCCATCTTGTGATGTAGTGATTTATACCTAGTTTAGTGAGTTTAGCTATAATTCCAGAATGGGGGATGGTGTCAGAAGCCTTGGCGAGGTCAAGATAGGCTGTGTGAGCCACCTTACCCTTGTCTATGGCTTTGGTGACTGCCTCAAAGAAGTCGATCAGGTTCAGAAGGCATGATCTGCCTTTCACAAACCCGAACTGGGTGGGGTCCAGAGTTTGGAGGTTATCAATGTCTTTGTTTATGAGTTCCATGATGATACATTCCATGGCCTTGCAGACCAGGCTCATCAGACTAATAGGGCAATAGTTCCCAGGATCAGTGGTGGCTCCCCCTTTGTGGAGTGGGATAACTGTTGCTGTGTGCCATTCAGTGGGCACAAAGTCTGATGTGAGAATATGATTGAACACGGAGCTTAGGTGGGGAGCCAGTTCGTTCTGAAGTTTGTGTAAAATGTATCCTCGGATGTTGTCTGGTCCATGGATGCTTTGTTTTTGGTTTTAGAGAGTGCAGCTTTTACCTGCATAAATGTGATTGCAGGGACTCTGCATTCTTCCTGTATAGATATGGGCCCTTTAGGGGGTGAGAGTTGGGTAAAGTTAGCACTGAATCTATCTGACAGGATGTTGGCAATATCAGTTGGTTCAGTAATTTTCATGCCGTTGTGTTTTAACTCAGAGCAGATCTGGGTGTTGCCATTGAGATTCTTGACATAGCTATAGAATGCTTTGTGGTTGCCCTTAGAATCAGTGGCAATTTTGTTTTCATAGCTAGCTTTGGAGGCTCTTATAAGGAATCTCAACTTTTTACTGAGGCTGACCAGGGAGCTCCTCCACTCATGGGATTTTACTCTCTTTTGCAACAATTTCTTCCTTCTCTTATAGAGTTTGTTTATGGCAGGGGACCACCAGATTGATTTCCTTTTTTTGGAGGATGGCATCTTGGTTCTGTTTGGGATAGCATGATCCATGCACTCGTGTAAGTGCTTATAGAGTGCATTTGTGTAGGATTCAGCAGTTGTAACTGTATTGTCCATCTGCATGGGTGTCATGAAGTTCGCCACTTCTGTCTTAAGAAGCATGAAGTTGGCTTTGGAGAATTTTTTTACTGTGGTTTCCTTAATGGTGGGTGGGGGTGGGATGCGGATATCTAGGGTGATTAGCTTATGGTCAGATCTGACCAACAAGAAGTTGACTTCAGGTATGGAACACCAGTCACTCATGTTGGTAATGACTAGGTCTGGGATATTGTTGCCCCTGGTGGGGGTGTGGATAAGTTGATCCAGGGCATTGGAATTTATGAATTCCAGAAAGCATTCAGTGAAGGAGTTGGTACATGAGTAGTTTTCCCAGTTAATGGTGGGGTAGTTGAATTATTATGGTGTTTGGTTGAACCCTAATATTTTCCAGTATATCAAGAAAAGAGGAGTGTGAATCTTCGGGCATGGTGGGGGATTTGTATCAAGCTACAATTTGGATTGCAGTTTTGCCCAGTGTTAGTTGCACTTGGATAACCTCAGATGCATTATGCTGCGCAACTAGCCAGGAGGTGTGGATATCCTTAATGAATATGGACACACCTCTGCCTTTGGTGTTCTGGTCTAGATTAGATGGCTGAAAAGTGTGGTATGAGTTATAGCCTGGTAATGCTGGGGTGCTCTTTAGACCCTTGAACCAAGTCTCAGTCACTGCACTGATGTTCTCCATTTTAAGGAGTGCCTCGAGTGAGTGCATTTTGAGATTTAGACTTCTAGCATTGAGTAGCATTACCCTCAATTTTTGCTTGCCTGTTCCAGTTATGGTGGTGAATTTGTCATTTGAACCTTGCCTAAAAAAGGCACTATAGGGGCGGTAAGACCCTTAGCCGGTATCCGGAATCCCAGGGGTGACAGGTGCAGGCCATCTATGGCAAAGCATCGTGGTCTGTCAACCATGTCGTTCTAGGCAGACAGATACTGGATCCCCTTAGAATGACACCAGAAGCTTAGCCAATTGTTGAAGTCAATTATTTTGTCTTTGTACTGTGGTATCATTCTGAGCAATGGCAGGATGCTACTCAGGGCTAGGGTCATACCTGCCTGGGCTGCAAAATTGGAGAGCTCTTCCATGTCTCTTTTCATGTAGCCCAGGGAGGTATGTCTCAGGTCGTTCACACCAAAATGGACAATGACAAAATCATATTTGTACTTGTTGTGGAGTGACCTGAGTGCATGGGTTATGTGGCAGATCCTGGCACCCGACAGGCAGCTGACAGTAACCTTCTCGTTGTTTAGCCTGCTGAGTGGGACTTCAGTGTGCCTTACTATAGAGTCACCTATGACTAGTGTATTGGGTATGTTGTTTTGCCTTATGGGCTGTGGTTTATTGGCACACTGAGTCTGTGGGCTATGTGTCATTTGTGTTGTGTTGGGGGTGGAGGTTGCTTGCATTACTGCTTTGGAGGTCTCTGTTGCTTGAGCAGATTATTACTGAGAGCCTCTGCAAATGTTTTTGTGTTTCTGTGTGTGGATTTTGGTGGTGTAGGTTTAGTGGGACTATGTGATGAGTGTGTTGAACCACGGTGGTACAGCGGTAGCATTGTTGCCTCACAGCAAGAGGTTCTCCTGTTCGATTCTCGGCTGGAGTGCCTTCTGTGTGGAGTCTACATGTCCTCCCCGCGGTCGAGTGGCCTCTAAAAGACATGTGTGAATGGGCGTACCTTTGCTGAAGGTGGGGCATTGGGCTGGCAACTCAGCACCATAAAAATCGACTGCCAATTATTAGTGGACCAGAGTTCTGATGTGGTGACCCCTAACTGGGAAAAAGCCGAAAAGACAAACATGTGATGAGTGTGTTGTGGTGCAAGTGTTTACCTTCTCCTCTTGACTGTCAAATTCAGTCTTGGTTGGAGAGAACTTTACCTCTAGTTTGGCTAGATAAGTCCATCTCTCACAGGCTGTGCTGTTGGGTGGTAGAAGGAGAGGGTTGCCTATGTACATGAGGCAATTTCTACATTGCCCCAAGATGCCCAGATTCATTAGATAGACAGGAGAGAACAATGGAAGCTGACCCTTGGACATGCCTGAATAAAAAACTAACTTCCTCTAGACAAGTGATGAAAGTGAGTATAAGAGCTGTTTTTTACTAAGGAAGTGAGGAAAGTAAGTACATAAACTGTTTTCCTCTAGGTAAAGAGGAAGGTTGAGTGCTGTAGTAATTTGTAGCTTATTTAGTGCTAACAACAAGTTCTGAACAAGTGCATGAATAAGCAAATTCAAGTGCTAAAACTAAGAATCTGTACCTGGATCTTGTGGTAGATAGGCTACCTAGTGCTTACCACTCCCACTGATAAGCTAGAATGCTTCCCCCTAACACAGAAAGGCTTGGGGGGCTCAAAAGCTTACAAACATTCCTGGATACAACAAATCTGTATCTGGACTAGACTAGTTACAGGAAAGGTGGGAAAGAAGAGCAAACACGGGCTTTTAAACCAGAAAGCCAAAAGAGATGGAAAACCTGCCCAAACGGCCAATAAACTACAATTTCTGGGCCAGAAACCACTCTTGAGGTAGATAGGCTACCTACTGCTTACCACTCCCACTGATAAGCTAGAATGCTTCCCTCCAACACAGAAAGGCTTGGGGGGGGTGGGCTCAGAAGCTTACAAACAGTCCTGGATACAGCAAATCTCTATCGGGACTAGACTAGTTACAAGAAAGGTGGGAAAGAAGTTCAAACATATGCTTTTAAACCAGAAAGTTGAAAAAAATGGAAAATCTGCCCAAATGGCCAATAAACTACAATTTCTGGGCCAGAAACCACTCTTGTGGTAGATTACCTAGTGCTTACCACTCCCACTTATAAGTTAGAAGGCTTCCCTTCAACATAGAAAGGCTTTGGGAGCTCAGAATCTTACAAACAGTCCTGGATACAGCAAGTCTGTATCTGGACTAGACTAGTTATAGGAAAGGTGGGAAACAAGCGCAAACACAGACATTTGAACCAGAAAGTTGAAAGAAATGGAAAAACTACCCAAACAGCCAATAAACTACAATTTCTGGGCGAAAAACCACTCTTGTAGTAGATAGGCTACCTAGTGCTTACCACTCCCACTGATAAGCTAGAAGGCTTCCCTCCAACACAGAAAGATTTTAAGGGCTCAGAAGCTTACAAACAGTCCTGGTTACAGCAAATCTGTATCTGGACTAGACTAGTTATAGGAAAGGCAGGAAACAAGGTTAGAAAAAAAAAATTTGAAAGTGGGAAGGGAGAAAGGAGAAACAGAAGATAATTCAAAATTAAGTTAAGTGGCTTGCCCTTCACAAATGTTCTCTCTGTATTAGGTAGAATCAGCTAGTGACACTAAACTGGAATAGATCTGGGATAGAGCTGAAGAGATGGGACTGGTAGGAGTGTCTGAAGTGAAACTATGATCTCACTGTACTCAGTTGAGTGAGCAATGAGAAACACCCAGGAGGAGTGTTCAAACAGAAATTTACAGGAGGGGTGAGCAATTCCAAAGCCACCAAGATTAATACCAAAACAAGAACAGGGAGGGTGGGCAGTAAACTGACTGCAGAGACAGAGAGAGACCACAGTATTCTATGAAACAATTAATTATAAAAATAAATAACTACAGAGAGACACAGACCACAATATTCAATGAAACAATTAAATAGACAAAAAAATAAAATGCAGTACAATCTTTAACACTGCAAGTTTTTACTTAACTCAGCTAGTAATGCAGTTGATTGTAGGTATGAAGCAGAAGCTAAACAACTCAGATATTGAACATTAATAATTGCTCACCAGTGTGGGGGATACTGGTGGCACTGGGAAGTTCCCTGGCCAACTGATCCCAGGCTTCAGCTTTACATTCTGAGCCCTGGTAATTGCCTGCAATAGCCAGGGTTCATCGTTACGAACTAGGAAGCAAACAATCTGGACCCCTGCACACCCCACCTCTGTATCCAAAAACATGCTCCCTCACCAATACCGTCAGGCATATTGACAGGTTAATATGACTCCAATGAATGTTGCAGAATTCCCACCTATTGGCCTTAATGTAGGCTGTTTTCCTACCCTTACACATCATACTGTAACATTCAAAAAAGCACCACATTGCTTAGCTTATATTCTTATTCAGTGCATCATACATGATGTAGTATCATGTACAAGAGTGTAGGTAAGGCTGCTTTTGGACAAGGACACACACACACGCACACACACACACACACACACACACACACACACACACACACACACACACACACACACACACACACACACACACAGCTGCAGTCATATAACCATACCATCAGGTGCTATCTATTCCTATCAGAGGTGCAGTAAAAAGGATGGTTTCACATAAGATAGACGCATGTTTACCGCTGCTTTAAAAGGGTAAAATTTATATCAGAGATTCACCATTATGTCCAGTGTAGCTGATGTCAATAAAATTATGTTTTTTTTGTATAATGGTGTGCTAGAGCATGTGTCCTGGGAAAATCAAAATTATTTCCCCATTACACAAACACATAGGAGAAAAGAAGTGCCGAGAACGTAAACTTCAGAAATTTAAATGTTTGTAATGGGAAGTGCTGCTGGTTTAATGAAACTAGTGTGACTAAGCACATATATCTGAAAACTGAATAATCAAAAATAAGTAGCAATCTAAATATTCTTTATAAGAAAATATTTACTTAGCATAAGGGCTGTAGCTCAAAATGCTGCTAATGACTTCCTTTCAGCTAAAGCAGTTGAAATTTGTTAGTCTGTTTGCCATGAATATGAGAGCTAAATTAAAAATGAACAAAAGTTCTTTGAATGTCGTGATGTTCATTAGACTTTTAGACTTTTTGCCATCAAAAGCAATGCAGGTTGCTCCCTTGTCATCTAACCTCATATTAGCTTAGTAAAAGCACAATATTTGTTAATTGTTTTTACTTTTCAGCTGTTGCCTGAGGTGACAACTGTGGCACTTAAATGTCTGAGAAATATTAAAGCTTGTTAATGAAGCAACTAGGCTGTGTCTGACAACAATTTGCATATGAAGCTTCTAATGTAAATAATTAGCTTCATCATAACCAGCTGTCTAAATTAATATCAATGTGTATCTCTCAATGCTGTCAGTGAAAACATTTTCCTGAAGCAGAAGAATGCCATGTGCTATACTAATGTGTGTTATTTCATATAGATGTTTACTGCAGATGACTTGTGTATTATGCATCAGGGAGAATGTGAATACATTAAATAAAGGCAATTAAAATAAGAAGCATCATCTAAAGCTTCCCACACCTGAGAGTTATGGATGCATTTTATTTTGAATAAAAAGCGTAGCCTTTTAAAACCTGAGAGGAAATGTTTGACAATATTCTTTGCTTCAGTCTCTTTGAAAAAAGAAGGCACTTTTCATTTAATTTTTCTGATTATCCATTTAACAGAGTTATACTGTGGCAAATTAGGAAAAGGCTTAGCTTGCTTTGTTAAATGATAAATACGTGCATACGCACAGGCTATGCCGCTGGTATTTTTCTAGGCAAATTTGATACTTCTGGCAAACAGACTCTTAAAAAATCAGTCACTACTGGGCGCAATGCACTACAGACATGTAATTAGCCAGAGATAGGCCAAATTAGGAATATTAAAGCCTTGACCAAAAATTATATAGTTCCACAAGAGTGCATTTACATACAGTAATGGGCCATGACAGAATGGTCAAAACGGGGAGTACGGATACTAGGATTAAGGGTCAACCAGAAAGAAAAGCATATAGATTGAAAGACAGATTGGTCACTGGGACAGAGGTAAGATGAGGAGAAGAGGAAAACAAACAATTTACTGCAGAAGGAACAAGAGTAAAGCAGAATGAGGTACCAGGAAAGAAAGAGCACAGGCTGGAGAGGAAGGGAAAGGTTGAGTTAGGTATTCAGATAATAGGAACAGGTCTGAGCTTATGGAGGTTTGAGGAAGAAGAGGATATGGGGTGTTGTGAAGGATGGGGTGGTTTCAGAATAAATTTTAATAACGACAAAGGGTAGTGACTTACCTTGATGAGGGGTACATACTGAGGTGGAAGGGTAAGCATGGCATTTCAAGAGAGGAGTAGATAGGATGGGGTGGTTAAAGCAGAGAGGGTAATGCACTGAGAAGAGTAGGACTTGGTAAGTGCTATCTACTGGGATAGGGTAAGAGGAGGAAGCAGGCAGTACTGTAAGTGTTAAGAGCAGAGGGACAGATCATAGAAGGGAAGTTAAGGACAGATTATAGAAGGAAAGTAAGGGTGGTGGTGGCAAACTGTACTGACTGTAGAAAAAACAGAAGCAGTCACAAGCTATGGAGGAACTGATGGGTACAGTGGATGAAGCAGTGCAGGCTGAGGTAGGAGGTGAGAAAGGGTGATGAAGACAGGGGCTACATGATAGTGAGCACCATAAGGCAATGAGGAGGAAGGAAGTAAACAGAAGGCTATGGTTACAAAACTTAGCCAGATGTGAGGAATAGTAAAAGTCAGTGATAGCTGCTACCCAGGAGGAGAAGGAACAATAATTGAGAGAAGTCAGGTAAATTTACCATAAAAGCTTCAGGCAGACCTCTGTTCTAGTGCTAAAAGGGTTCATTTAATACTAGTGTTTCATAAAAGAAGAAAGGGGATATTATGGAAGTGGAGAATGTACTGTGCCTGACTTATGCAGAGCTAGTCAATTACTGACCAAATTGGTTGGAAAACAAAGAGAATATCTATGTACAGAGAACTATGCCATGGACAAATGACCTTAGAAGAGAAAGAAGGGTGATCAAAATAGGTTTTATACCTGTTCAGTGGCTAGGGAGGTACAGTGGTATTCTCAGATGAATGCTTATACTGAGTTCCACCAGCCAGGGGAAGGAGAGTATTAGTCAGTTTTGCCACTGGCTTGGTGAGTATGGTATGGGGTTGAAAGATTCTGTGACACGACAAATGCCAGAAGTTTAAATTCCACTTCCATTTGTGAAGAATTAATTGAAAGGGTAATACAAACCATGGTTTTACATCAGGGTTGGGGACTATTTCCTAATTTCTCAAACAGAATAATTCTGCCCCTCCTCATCATACTTCATATAATCAACATATTGGTCAATGCACTTTTGGAAAATTATATTTACTGACATCCAATGAATCTAATTTCAAATGCATGTTTTGTACTCAGTAACTAGTGAATGGATTGGCTAAAGAATTAATTGATTTCACTGACTCATTCATTCATGTATTTATATAATAATTTATAGGACTTTGTTTACTGGGATGGTCTGTCTAGGCATTTTTCCTTTTCATTGTTGATGTAGGGATAACAAAATACACTTAGTACAGCTGAAAACTAACATTTTCATTACATTATTATACTAAAACTTAAATAGTCAGGTATAAGCATATAGAAGCGATATAATACCTGAGTGTTGTGCATTCTAGGAAAGATCAGATATACACAGTTATATAAGCATTACTTACATAATAGGTAATGCAAGAATATGGCCAGCATTCATATCTGGGGCTTCACAAATGACTTAAGGTTATCTGTGAACAGTGGTGCTAATAAAGCTGGAGAAAGTGATTGCAATGAATAAGAAAACGTGAAGTCTTTTTTTGTAAACATGCCTATTTCTCACAAAACAGTAAGTTATGTAGTGTTCAGCATTAGGAAGTTACAAATTACTTCATAAAAGCCTGCGATTTTTTTGAACAAACAGTGTTAAGCAACTGTTTTAGTTACATTTTTATGGCCTACATAAAACTGGCTTCAGTAATGTAATTATTATACAATTATTAAGTCATTTTGTACAATAGTAATGCATTTTGTTTGGTAACTATAATTTTATTTTCATTATTTATAAATCCATTAATAAATACTTTTTGTAATCCAGTACATGATTTACAAAGCAACATATACAGAATATTATTTTAATAAACATATGTCACAATTGCATATATTATGAAAATCTGTTAACACCTTGCTCATATCTACCTTTTTTAAAAAGATGCATGCTCAGGATTTCCTCTGTGTTTCATGATAGTACTACAAGTAATATTTTCAGGTACAAATACCTTTCTTGGAAAATACCTCTAGTTATTAAATTTGTTAATCTTTTTTATCTTTAATGTGACTCAATGAAATCGTGAACATTAAGAAGCAAAAGTTTTTTTTTTACTTGATATAGTACTCTGGTTGTCAGCCCTACGCTTTTGGAAATCATTAAAGTGGTGACATAATTGCTGGCTGGAACAGATTATACCTGTCAGGGTTGACAGGTAGTCAGCCAACTCATGCCAAATATCTATTTTTTTACAGGTAGTATGGTGAGTGCATGCATAGATCTTTTCCTGGTAAGAATCTTTGAGAAGTTAGAGCATAATGAGTATTTCCTTGCTGGTCCAGCTTGGAATACAGTCCCATACAATTACAGGTGATGCCATCATTTTAAATTTCAGAAGAACAATGAGGAAAGTATGGTGAGGGATGTATTCATTAGGGTTAGAACCACTCCCTGTGGGTGTGACATAACTAGCATGGGCATTAGAAGAGCTTTTGATATTATTAGCAAGTTTGGTTTATCCAAAACTGCTTTGTCACATACATTTTTTTCTTAGAGGAAACCATTTACCTTTCCTTTCCTTCTATGCTTGATTAAAGTATATGAATAATATTTGGTATTGCTAATGCTCATTGGTAAAGGTTATTTTTTGTACCATAACACCAGTATGTGTAAAGTAATACAGCATAATGTTTAAGCTTTCTTTTTGAGTGGGAATAAATGTTATGATGTGTGTTATTTTTAAGCATAGTAACTTATGATTTGTTTTAGGCACTGAGGTCTTAGCCCATAATATTGAATGGCCAGGGATTACACTTAGATTACTGCAAACTTGACATTCAGATGACTCCATTTTTTTTCAAAACACATTCTGATATTGGTTAGTCTAAGGCATGTTCCTGTGGCAAGCTTGGGACAGCTGAAGAGTACTGCAGACTGTGGAGCTGTTTGTAGTGTGTCCATGTCCGTCTGATGTGTGCTCATGTTACTTTAGCCATGAATCCATGATAGCCAAAAACTTGAAATTCATAGATACATCTTGGGACACTGGAGAGCTTGGTAACTACTACAATTTATAGAGACAATTGTAAATTAGACTAATTTGCATATAACATATAAATGTCTTTTGAATTTTCATCAAAAAGTTCAGCACCACCATTTCAGTTCACCAATAGTCAAGAAAGGTGGCAAATGCATTAGGATACATCAGACTTATTAAAGTAAAGAAATATTTTTAAAAAATTCTAATTTATTAAGAAACACTTTAAATTATATTTCAAGAATGAGTTAAGGGTCGTCATATTTTATGAATTTATATGCATGATGTCCATGTTATGATAGCAATCACTGATTGGTGGATTTGTGTCATTTGGAAGTTGGATTCATCACAGCAGAAGTGGAAAATAAAATTGTCATTACTATGGTATAATTTATTTTTTTTACACATGTAGTAATGATGGAAAATAAGGGATCATAGCAGAGAAAGGGTAATTTCAGCCAAGAAGAAAACTGTGCCTTCATGGCAGCACGTAGAATATATGGGAAACTTTTTTTTGGTAAAGGGGGCCCCAGGCAAGCTGAAAGGAACAAGGCCAGGAATCAAATAGTTGTTGAAATTGATGCAGCGTATGGCAAAAATTGAGCATTGGCATAGTGCAAGAAAAGAGCAAATAACATGGTAGCACATGCTAGAAGCAATGCCAAGTAGAATGCAATTTCCCATAACACTAACGGGTGGTGGTGGCTTAAAATCTTAGTCAATTAACTCCAAATGAGGAATACCTTCTATCCATCCATGGAGATGATTATGACACAGAAGATGGTGGAAAATGAATAGTTAGAGTGGGTGTTGACACTGCTGCATCTTACCCATGTCTACTGCAGCAGCAACACTCATTTGCTCATGAAGGCTGGTTTAAAATCAGTAACATATATTTATATATAAAATTTTATGCTGACAAAGAATGATCTTACTAAACATATTCCAATTAATTATTATTAGGTGAATCTTGTACATCAACAAAGAATGAAAATGAAGGCGGTGTGCATGGTATGTGTCTTACCCTCTTGTTAGCATATATTACTATATGCTATTCCAATATTATAGTTTTCAAATACGTTTTACAGGGTCAGCATCAGAAACAAACAGTTCAACCCTACAAATAAAGTTGGATGATATCACCAGCAGAGCTGGTGCTATTGGTGATGATAATGATACTGATGATGATAACATAGTGATATTTATGAAACCGTCTGAGGAAAGTGGCACACAGTCACCAAGTTTAATGGGAGGATCTCACACTTCCAAAGCATGTTAGTAACTCTGCAAAAAGTGGCAGTGCATCACAAAGTCAAGCATAATCTGACATGAAAACTTACCCTGCTGCCACTTCACCTTCCCCACTGCACAAATGGTGATAATTTTTTATGTTTCTAAAGTCCAAAATTATTGGGTAAGACAGCATAAAATGAATCTGATGTGTCTTACCACAGGATAATCTAAGAAAAGATGGCATAATATAAAAACAGTATAATGCAGATTAATTGAATTTGCACTGCATTAGCTCATGAAGTATTTCGCTGTTACAATATTCAGTATTTTTGTATACTTTAGTAAGCAGTACAGCAGAACTTATTCATCAAAGCAGATAAAAATTGTATTTATTTTTTTCCATGATACCTTATGACATCACTGAATAGCAGTCAGTGAGCAGTCAGGTATACGTTTAAGTAATGATAATATGAGTAACTTTTCTAAAAGATAATAAAAATATTTTAAGATGAGAGAGAATGTCAAATGAACAGTGACAGCAGACTTTCCGCTATGCAGCACAGCACAAAGCTATCACTGCATCCATCAATTAGACTCTGTATTTTTTACAATAAAGAAAACAAACCTGAATGGCATGGTCCATAGTTATAAACTAGATGTCACCTCTTTATCTATGCAGCCACATTGCTGTGCATGAGCCATGGGATCCCTTACTTATGCTGCTGGCTGGTCATCAATAGTTATAGATGGACTAGATCTAGGAGCTTCAGTGACAGCATGGGTCACTTCACCACCAGATCAGCACTTGATCATGTTATGTGGAATACAACAGGCAGTAAACATCCTGCACGCAGTAGTTGGGTCATAATAAAGACCACTCACCAAACTCATCCAAGCCTTGAAACAGCTCTTTGGGAATCCAAAGACCCTCTTGATGACAATAACGGGTCTGGGACAGGCATATGTTATATGTCTCCTCTGCAGCTCCATTGTATTCTTCACTGGTATCATGAGCCATGGCTCCAGTGGCTATCCTACATCACCTGAAAAAAAAGAGAGAGAGAATGGGGGAGGACAAAAAAAAAGTTTAGGATTTGCCAATATATTTTAACATGAATAACTACTTAAATACAATATAAAATATATATATTTTTCCACTTACCACTTACCAACAAGATGATCACTAGCCATACTACCTTGCAGGAAGAGCCAGTACAGTCAGCTAATGTGCCAGATCTGGGAATCATGTGCACTGAACCAACAGTAAAAACCTACAGCAACAGAAATACAGCAACCTGTTGCTGAATCAGCAAAGCATGTACAGTGAGAAGCAAAAGCATTTAATCACAAAAGGTTAAGTGTTTTCTTCAATTAATAAAGCAAGAATTTATCATACATTAGCAGTACCAAAATTTAAAACTGCACATCCATGTCACGTGCCCACATGTTATCCAATAAAAACAAAATAACACTAAAGGGAAACACTTCAATAAATATATAGTTGAGTAATAAAATCCATAGTTGTTTTTTTAACAAAAAACTTATCCTTAATCTCAGATATAATGCTGAAATTAATCCAAGGCATATAACCATTGACTACTAGATCAGGCAAGGTATGAATGAAGTTTCAAAACACTGGGAATAGACAAAGATTCATGGAGCCCAGGATGGTTGGAAACAAGTCTAATCTATCAAGTTAGTTCTTTGAACTCTTATCAAATCACTCCATAGACCCCCCATGAATTTTTCTCAGTTCTATCCACCCCCCAAAAAAGGAAATTATGTGTTGAATTTTTCTGAATATGCTTAAAAAGAAGTATTGACATTCTTACATCTGATATCATAATGATGTTCATAGATATGCTCTTTAAATCTTGTCTCCATTTTGCCCACATAAAAACACAATTACAGGGATTATGAAATCATACAGGATTATGCAGATTTATTGACAAACGATTATTCTTTTGTACCTGCAGTGAGATCCTAGACTGACAGCATTATTACTGATTTGAAATCATTCTTGAGAAAACTTAATTTTAAATGAATTTTTGGGCAGAGTGATAGAAATTTTGCAGTGGCTATTATGTATAGGAAGAGTCTGCATAACCCCCCCCCACCATGACACTCTATCCTGATCTTGTTTGAAAAAAAAAATGTGAATATGATTTCAGTTCATTATTAACCATGAGGGTGGGTAATACACAATATAACTTAACATTCTCTGAACACTGTTCATTAAAGAAACTATGTCAGAACAGGGAATTGAGAGTCATGAAACCGGATAAAGGTGTGGGGGTGATTATGCCTAGAAATTAATATGTGAAATGAATTTATTTTGATTGATGTTTTTATGAGGAATTTTCTATTAATTATGCCAACATTTCATATTTTAAAATCAAATGTTTGTTAAATGAATTAGGTGACCAAGGCCTGATTTTTCAAAAAGCGTTTCAATTTTTAAATGCTGAATACTTCATAGTCCCACCTATTTTCAAGATCCCCAAGATCCACAAGTATGTTGAGGACCCCCCTTGAGATGAATTGTGAATGCAGGGAAATCAAACCCCTTGGCAAAATATGTTGATGGCACACTTAAACAGACATTAGAACCTTTTGTTTACTTGTGTAAAAATTCTTGGGACTTTTTAAACAAGCTTTACAATGTGTTTTTTACTGATGACCTTCATTTTCTTACCATCAATATTCATTTGTTTAATGTTATTCCCCATGACATTGGGTTAGATCGGTTTCATAAATTTTTGGTTGAATCTGCCCCTTTTACATATAGTAAAATCAATGTCTTTATGTTATTGATGGAACTGGTCTTAAAGAACAATTATATTTTCTTTGAGGGGTGATATTATTTGCAGTCAAAAGGAGTTGCCATGGGGACCACGTGTTCTGCTGTGTATGCTAATATTACTATGATCCAATGGAAGAAGAAGTTCATATTCAATCATTATTATTGACTTTCTTGGGTTATGTATACCCACTTTTGAATGACATTTTTATTGTATGGAAAACCCTGCAAATGACATCAATGGGTTAATTAACTACATCAATTTGGGTCTATATTATAATCTCAAAGGTTTAATACTTTGAATCTATAAAGATCGAACTTTATGCATTGAGGTATTAAACCATTGAACCCTAATAAAAAATTATTAAAACAAAAAAATAAAGCTAAAGCATTTATGCAGGGGGCAAGCCCCTGCACCCCCCGTTACTTAAATATACCATCTCCGAGATCACACAACATTGAAGTAAATGGAAATTTCCACTTACAGAGATTTCCATTTAAACGTTCGATGTTGTGCACTTTCAGTAATTCCATGTCGACAATACCGTATTTGATATTGTCAGACTTCGAAATTCTGATATAGACCCCCTTAATTCTACCCCTTCCTTTTTTGAATTTATGTATGCAGTAGGTATGGATAGGATTAACTATTTAGATGTGGAGATCAGTAAAGATTACAAGAGGAAAAAGTTAACAACAAATATTTATAGGAAACCAACCTACTCAAATTCCATTTTATTCTAAACTAGCTGTCATCCCTTTCATCAAAAAAGAGGAATACTCAAGAGATAATCTGTGCACTTGGTGAAGATGGTTTCCGAGGACAATTTATTTTTAACTGAATGTAACAACCTATCTAAAATGTTTTTAGCTAAGGGATAGCCACATAATTTGATACAAGAAATATGTAAAGAAGTGGTTTCAAAAAGAGTTGAAGGAATGTTTTTGTCCCTTTACATTGAACAAGGATGCAGGTGGTACTAGTAACCAAAACATTTGCATCAAGATTGGTGGCACTAGTAACCAAAACATTTGCATCGAGGTTGGTGATACTACCATTTACTCTGGTTCTTTTATTATGACTGTCAGCATTGACCACCTTGATATTAGAGTTAGATAAAAATTGGAGAATTTTCACCAGCTACAATAACATAATGAAAAAAAATAGGTAATAATCCATGCATTGCCTTTAGAAGAGGTAAAACAGTTAAGAATCTCCTAGGAAATGGAGATTACTTTCAATCTAGTTTTAACAGCAGAATAAGGGGTACTTACAAATGTGGATCCTGCCCTCAGTTCAAGTTTATCCTCAAAGGTGACATATTAACCATCAATAAACTACCTATTGCAACTTCTTTCCACAGTATGTGTAATTCAATGGGGATTGTTTATTTGGTTAAATGTCAACAATACACAAGTTTTTATTTGGGCAAAATGTAGAGAATATTTAAACAGCATTTCTATAAATATCTTTATGATATCAAACATAAGAATGTCAATAATTCTCTATTTAAGCAAATTCAAAAAAAATCATCACATAATCTCCTTTTTTTTGGGGTAGTGGACAGAATTGAGAAAAATCCATGGAGGAGGGGGATCCACCGAGTCATTTAATAGAGTTCAAAGAACTAACTTGGCAGATTAGACTTAATGCTTGCAACCATCCTGGGCTCAATGAATCTTTGTCTATTGCCAGTGTTGTGAAACTTCATTCCTATCTTGTCTGATCTAGTAGTCAATAAGTTAGATAGATTTTCTTCATTATATGATTTGGAATAATTTCATGGTTATATTTTAGATGAAGGATACTTTTTTTTAAACAACAACTTTGGATTTTATTAATCAACTATGTATTTATTTAAATGTTTCCCAAAAAGTGTTATTTTGTTTTTATTGGATGAATTGTGGGCACATGACATGGACATGCAGTTTAAAATGTTTGTACTGCTAATGTATGGTATTCTGATGATGCCTTGTGTTGTAAACTGATAAAAGAGCTTAAACTTGTTGTTGTTAAATATTTTTACATCTCACTGTGTGTGAGTTGCTGATTTGGCATCAGGTTTCTGTGTTTTAAATTATGTCAACTGCCAGGATGCTGGGCAGAGAGGTTGGTAATGAATGCCCATGTATCACACACTACTTGGCAATTGATGGAATTGTAGCTGTTCCTATTGCAGTACTGCTCCCCCTGTGGACCAGAAGGTACCCTAATTACAGCATGGGTTTAATCTATTGCATCAAGTATCTCAGGGCAATGTGCCAGCCCATAACAATATGTGCATAGTCCTGCCTCAGTCTTGAGGTGACACTGGGAAATAGATATACTGATCCAAACATGCCAAGAATACATCCAGGACCTGCTACAGTATCCCTGAAGTAAAAGCCTGTGAGGTCCCCAAAGTGTCCCAGTCTGTCTCTAGTAGATCCTGCAGCAAGTATAGTAAGGGCTATATATACCTTGCTCCCACATGGATAGGAAATCCACACATTCCTTCAGTGCTCCTATGGAGGGGTCAAAACATATCCACTAAGACCCTTATAATGTCCCAGTTCACTCCGAACTTATCAAGGATTTCCTGATTGTCAAAGTTACAATGAGCTATTCTTTGCTAATATTTTCATCTTTTTGGCTGGTGAGCACTGCTGGGTACAAGCAGTTTTTCGCCAGCCCAGACAAGCAAATTAGGCATGGAAATAGCAAAACTAGCAGCAAGTGACAACATTTTCACTTACTGCAACTCTGAGAGATTTGAAGAAACTTCTCTTTTGCGGAAAAGCAGGAAAATTTCACTGTGAACTGCAAACAGCGTACAACATACTTCATTAGCATGCAAAGATTTATATCAGTCCTCATTTCCATCTCATTATTTCCACATTTCCATAGGCACTTTGAGATCATTACTCAGATGACTAAATGGCCACTATGAATCACAGCTCAGCGGCACTCGTAAAGTTTCCTCTCAGACAACCTAAATACATTTGCATAACTGACTATGAATACCACTGTAAGTGTAAGAAAGTGTAAGAAACATGAAAGTTTTGTAATCTTAGGAGATACATTATAGTTAATGTTTCACGGAAAGTAACTGTGTGTTTATTGTTGCACAGGAGTTGATATCAACAATCCACAGTTGCTGTAAAGTCAAAACATGAAGTGCACAGTCAAGCATAAACTATTTGGGTGAAACACGCACATATATAAGTATGTGCATATATATATATATATATATATATATATATATATATATATATATACGGGTTCCCTTCAGATCGTCAACATTTTAAAAGATCGACTTTCATATGGCTGAGACCATATAATCGAACTTTTAAAAGTTCGAACGGTCTGAATGGAGATCTCCATACAGCGTGGAATGAGAAAATTTCCCTTTTCCGCAATTTAGTGCAACTTTGGAGTTGGTATATTTAAATAGTGGGGGGCTGTGCAGGGTGGCTTACCCCTGCTAGAAACATTTAGTTTATTATTTATTTATTTTTTTAAGATGTTCGAACTTTTAAATGTTCAATCATATGGGCTCGGCTATATGATAGCTGAACATTTGAAAGTTCGATCATGTGAAGTATACCCATATATATATATATATATATATATATATATATATATATATATATATATATATATATATATATATATCTATATATATATATATATATATATATATATATATATATATATATATATATATATACATACATATATATTTGGAATGGCACTTACACAAAACTGGGATGGCCGACTGCATGTTGTCCAGTTTCCAGGAAATGTTCGAATCCCCATTAGCGAATAGTTGTGATCATTCGCTAATGTGGGATCAATGTTCTGATAAGCGATCACACTACAGTGGGGTTGGGAAATGTACCCTTTTCTTCACTGTAATGTGATCTTGGAGTTGGAACATATAATACGCAGGGGGCGTGGGGGCACAGCCCCCCACATAGGGTGGTGCTGAGGGGCTTGCCCTTCTGCAAAAACATTATCGGTAACATGGAATTTCGACATTGGAACTTCCGGTGTTCGAATGTCAGTTCAATGGTTGCCATTTATGACATTTTGTTAATTCTGTATTACCAAGTTCATATATATATATATATATATATATATATATAGCTGTTCAGCAAATAACCAGTCATCAAACACCTATTTATTGAAGCCACTCTTCATTGAATGGTGAGTTTTTGCCCTATTACCTATTTCCCCACTGTAGTGCAACCTTGGAGTTGGTATATTTAGTTTTGGGGGGTGGGGGTGCAGCCCCCCAACAATGGGGGTTATGGGAGGTGTAGCCCTGCACCTTGGTAGGTTTTAAATCTTTTTTTTTTTTTTTTTTTGCAGTCACTCAGTTAGTTGGCCAACCACTTGTTTGCCCTTCTTAAAATTCACTGTTCCATAAAGAGTGGCTTCAATTAATAGGTGTTTGATGAATGACTATTTGCTGAATAGCCATCCATCAAAATGTCATAGACCCATATATCTAGATATATAGATATAGATATAGATATATTATTTCATAGACAAATGTTTAAAAAGCATTCCAAAGTTAGGGGCAGCTTAACAGGATGTGGGACACCATAGTGGTAGAACAGTTTTTGACTTTTCAGGATTTTTGGGAGGATGAAATTGAAAACTGTAACAAGAGGCAATTGTTGCTTTAGGCTAGATGTGAAACAGCAGCTGTGGAGAAAAGGGCTGTTTGCCACTTAATGTGGAGTATTAGGCCTCTGAGCTGTTAACAAGCTGCTTCCTGTACCTGTTGCACTGAGTTTGATTCCACCCACCTCTGTTTGACTGCAGTATGACTTTAAGAAAGTCATATAAACCGACAAGGCTCCTATGTTGCTGTTGATAAGGGGAAATTCTGTCCAGTCTCCTTACATGGTTAAAAAAATACAAAACAAACACACAAATAAATCAATCAAACAATCAATAAAGTCCTAATATATGTCAATGTTCACTTTAGAAGTACCTTAATAAAGAAGTCTGAAAGGACTAGAAATAGTTGAAACAAGTGGTGGGGGTAATACTTTATTTCCTCAAGACACAAGAGTTTGAAATGCTGTTGTTCATGCCTGTCAGATTGAGATGAGAGTTCATCTTAAATCTCAGTGTGCTGTTTTTCTTTTAAGTTTTCCCTCTTGTGCAAATATTGACAGTATGAGTATACATTTATGAAGTGTGAAGAAGAACCCTGCAATAAGCATTTTTTGAGCTTCTCCATTACTTTGATGTATCAAACAGCTTTCACTGTTCTCACTGTTGAAATTTAAGAAATCAGATTTCAGATTCTCATAGATGAATCATGTTGTGGTGAGCTTCTCCTGGTGGTGAGGAATGCATGCAATATGACCTTGTTCTTAGGTGTGACTTCTTGGTAGTTTTGAAGTTCCTGAGGCTAGAAGCTTGTCTGTTGGTGATGGGATATGTTGTCAGAGTTTATCTATGGAGACTGAACATAGTGAATCTCCATGGGAGTATCTTAGACATTATTTACTACTTCCAGTTATGGTATTCACAATATATATATAATTGTTATATCGGTGTGTACCCTGGGCTGTTCTGAAAATAATCCTGTGTACCAGTAATACACCAGTTAGCAAATTTAAATAAATTGTTTATAAGGTATTTGTGTCAAAATCAGATTTTGGTTTGGATTGTAATTCTCCTAAGGGCAGGCACCACTGAAGTAGGTTACATATTATGGGGCATTTCTCAGGTTAGTGCAGAATGATGTTGTGACAGCCCATACTTTATGCCAGTAATCATGGAGCTTCAATCCTCACCACTGACACTGGTGAGGGACAGCCACTAGGAGCAAAAATGTATTCACACACTATTTTCAGATGCAGCTCTCTGTACCAAGCACAATTTCCCTTAAGAGCACACTCCAGACCTGGGGCTGGACACTCTTTCTCTCTCCATGCCCCAAACAAGAGTCCACACTGACAGCTTTGGAGCACTGTATCCCTATTCCAAGTAGCTAACACACACACTTGGATATTTAATTTTCAAATGCACACACACAGATTTACCAGCTGTGCCCCCTCTGCCTAGACTATAAGGTAAGTATGCTGCCACCAGTCAGCCACTCTAATGCTCTTAAAGGGTACCCAGTTATACGAGTAAAAATCATACTAATATAAATGGTAGAGTTTGACCAATGCAACAAGGCTTTCAAGAGCCACCACAGTGTCACTAAAATAAAAATATTCTCTAAAAGACCAACTACAATGCAAGGTATAGAACTATTTAATAATAAATAAAATAGAAAACTTGAGAATATTGAATATCTAGTTACTATAAACACCAGAGTTTTAGTCACAGGAGATATAAAAATAACACAGTTGGATAGATTCACACAGATGCAGAAAAACAATATTTAACCAATCTCACTATATTTTCCTGGCTGACTAAAGAATTACTGTTCCCTGGTTACTTGCTAAAGCAAGGCAAGATGAAGTGTTGAGTTGCTTACTACAGCAAGGCAAGATGAGGTGTGAGATTGTGCAAGATATCTGTGAGAACTCTTTCCTGTTATGTTCTGAGAAACAAAGTATTGCTGCAAGAGTTGCAGAATATCTCTCATTAATATCTAAAAACATAATTTCAGTACTGGTTATAGAATGATATCACATCTGGCTACCTGACTCTGGTACAATACACACCCAGAGCTTTCCCAAGATCTGTTGCAGCATCTGAAAGCTATAAAACAATTTCAAAAACCTCCAGAATTCTCTATTAAAACATATACATTTAATCAGTTATAAAAATACTGTCTGACAAACATGTATATCTCTTTTATGTCCAGCAGGACCCACTATTGATGTATTTTTAACACAAGCAACTTTACAAATACATTTTTAACACAATCATCTGTATAAATCAGTGTGATAGTCAAATATTATAAAATTCTTTACAAAACTCCAGCTATTTATGCTGGCATATGTTACACATGCACTGCCCTACTCTCCCTGGCGCAGATGGCACTACCTCATATCATCACAGATGTTAAAGCATTAAGTAGTATTAGCCATTGAAGATGTTGGAGTGTTATACATTGCTGGGTTTTGTTAGGCTGACTGGTTGCATATTTGTCAGTCTTATTGTAATATTGCTACAGTCTGATTAACTAGCTAGCTGGGATGTAACTTTATGAGTTTCAAGGGTGTGTAGAGAAGCCATGGTAGTAAATAGGTGCATCTTGTGGTAATGCTTCCACTGCAAGTAAGGTAAGGTTTGCTTTGTATAGAAATCCCAGTTTATAGTTATTTTTCTGTAACGCACAGAGAAAATGGTAACTGAATTTTAAGTCCTAGTCTATTGTATGCTTTTTTTTAGTGTACTAGCTCTATTGTAGTGTTATTTGAAAATATAATGGTGGTTTTTGTCTTTGTCTGTTTTTGATCAATTAGTAGCAAATAAAATTAGCTTAGTTTCTTTGAAATTGACTCTTGAACAATATATTGGTGGTGGGAGATATTGTGGGCATAGCATATTCATGTGGAATAATCTACATATCACACCACAGTGGCATCCTTTTGGTTGAGTATATTTCATTTATTTATTTATTTATTGATATTTCATGACCAGAAAAGTCTAACTGGGTCACAGATCCCTTTCAGTGGAGGCCCAGAGATGAAAAGCTCCACAATACAAACTTTAAGTAATAAAAAGTTTAAGCAGATTTAATCAAAATTAGTGAACATTATACACTTGTGTCACATTGTCTGAGAAATAATAATTTACAATAAGATGTTATCCATTCACAGCAATTAAAAAGTAAATGACAATTTGGAGACGTGGATAGATATAATTGTGATTAGAAAATAGGTAGTGTTAGATCTTTCATTGGATCTAACACTTTAAGGTTAGTAGAAATGCAGATATGGGTGATGGGTTGGTATGGAGAGGAGGAGAAATAAAATAAAGGTAGTAGATTAAGGCCGAAGAAAGGTGAGTTAATGGTATAAGTGTATTAGTATGATTTATCCAGGACAATAGTGAGGTCAGCAGAAGGTTAGAGGAAGAGGAGTTTCAGGTGGAGTAGAGGCTGAGAGTAGTGCTTGTAAGCTTACAAGGTAATTGTTAAACAGAGGGCCATTCAGTATATTTTATTAACTGGGACAATAGGATTACTTCTAAGAAGGGTCATTTATAAAGATATTAAATAACAGTGGACCTAATATGGATAATTGTGGAATGCCTATTATAACAGGTAGGTATAAAGAAAAACATCTTTCACTTAGGGACATTGGGTTCTAAGGTTAAGATAGATACTGAAACATTTTACCATGATATTATTACAACCTAAGTAGAAGCTGGTCAAATAGCAGTTTTAGATTGTGCGCTATAGTATTGAGAGGCTGCTGTTTCACCCTGGATTTGTTTTGATTTGCAGTATTTAGGAATGATGGTAAGATACTTCCATTACAATTGACCAATCAGAAACCATACTGAGTTGTACATGGCAGGCCATCATCTAGTAGGTAGTTGACATCTGTTCACAGATACATTAAAGGATAAAGGTAGCACCTCTTCCTGTGATCAGAGGGGTGGGCACAGAAGCTGTAGGTAGTGGGACAGAAGGATGAGAGTAAGTGATCCTCCTGGTAGGATGGAAGGAGCTTGTATCACTGTTTGAGATATACCCAGCCCAGTGGGTGCTTGTGGTGGTGGAGCCTGCAGATCCTAGGCCAGAGGTGTGTGCTGCAGTGGTGAAGCCATAAAAGTCAGGTGGCAGTGATGTGGGGAAGGCTGCTTGCTCCTCCTTCATTCTCCCAAAGACTGGCAATAATGGCTTCCCTTAGAAGATGCCATTGGGGAATTAGTATCTCCTTTAACTGGGGGAGGACACTGATGCCTGTCTGAATGATAGCCACACAACTGACTCTTGCCATAATGGGGAAAAAATGGACTGCTAATGGTTCTCAACCCTGTAGATAACAAATGTGTTTAACTTGATAGAAGGCTAAAGGTTGGCAGGCAGAGGAGTTGCAAAAAGAAAAAAAAGAGTCAAGAAAACATGGTTATGGTTCTAAAGTCAGACAAGCCAAGGCAGTTTTGTATTCATAGCATCGATGGTAAATATATGCAACCAGACTGGCAGATTAGGACAGAATGTGATGGATGAATGTGGCAGGAAATGGAGGAATTTAGGATGGGCGAGTTCCTTCTGAAACCCTTAGTAGAATGAGCTGCCAAAATGGGGCTGAAATGATCATACCTTAAATGAAAGATTAAAGAAATTGAAAGAATGTGAGCTCTTCCCTGAGGAGAGAGAAGCAAAGCCATGAAGACAGATAACACAGCAGAAGAAGGAGATGACAAATGGAGCAAACTATAAAAGAAGGGGGGGATCCGGGTGTAGAAGATAACGACTGATAAGGAGTAAGCAAGGAAAGTAATATGAAAGGAAAAGGTCAACAAAGAGAAAACAGAACATAAAAATGAAAATGGGAAAATGAAGGAAGACAAGGTCATAGAATGGGTAGAAGAGAAATGAAAAGAAAAGAAAAAAATGACACATGAGGAAAAGATGAACAACAGAAAGTAAGTAAAATAAAAAAGTGAAGATAGAGGAAAGGGAGGGTAAACAGTAAGAGAGACATAAATTTATTGGTGGCCAAAGGTGGAATTCAGCTAAGCCAAAAACATAGGCAGTAGCTGGTGAAAACAGCACAGTCAAGATTGCCTAGCAATCTGTTAAAATTAAGAGAGGATGAGACATGGCAATCTATGACATTGATTATGTCGAAATCATACAGAAGACTAGAGGGACTGTAACAGTATGCATCCGGGAGAGATGACAAAGAGGTGGTTGTAGTAAGATAGAAAGGAGATGGTGAAAATAGGCAAAGAGAAAAAAACACTGGTACGAGGAGCCAAAACTCAGTTTCCTATCAATAAAGTTGTTAGGGCTAAATGGAGCACTTTATTTATTGATATAATCTACAGGTCACCAATTAAAACTACCAGAGATGATGACCTGGTTAGGGGTACGATTAAGGGATGGTTGGGAAAGAAGAAACTGGTTATGGATGGGAGATTTCAGTCTGTCTTTTGCATGTTATGATTTTTTCATACAGGACTCAAGTAGAAGGTTATTGCTGTTGCCAAGAACTGGAAATTCCTCAAATAATTGTGTTAACAAAATGAAAATGATCTAGAAATTCTCCCTGCAGTAGAACTTATGGATGATGCAGCAATGCTGTATGCAACCATCAAAAAAATGAAACCAAGACTATCAAATACCAGGTATGGGATTTCAGTGGGGCAGACTATGAAATACAATAGGTTTAAAAAGAAAGAAGCCTAGAATGTGGGATGAAAGCAATACATTGGAGAAGAGTGATACACAGTAATGGGAGTTATCCATGAGTTATAAAAAAAGGGAATGATGGGGGCTACATATAAAAGAAAAATAGATAAATAAGGAGGTGAATAAATATGTAAGAGATAAAATAAATAGAGAATCAATGGGCAAGTACACAAAATGGGATAGCAATGTGACAAGAGAACAAAATAAGTCAAAATTGTGAAAAATGGCAGAATGCAAGAAGAACAGCAGCACTTCTTCACTCCTCTGCTACAAAGAAAATCTAATAGTTTTCCTGTCAAAAACTGTGTAAAAATATTTTCTTTCACTGTGTCCATCAGCAGCATGAGCTACACTAAGGAAGCACTTCAGGATTCTTTTTTATAAAAGAGCTTCAGCCACTTTTGTCTTATATTCCAGTAGTATCATTAAAAATGGACAGATTGAACAATACAATTGATGATTGTAAGAAAGAGTTCCAACAGATGGAACAAATTAATGATGCTCTTTAGGCAAAGAAAAATCAGATCTCTGGCATCAAAGAATCCCTTAATATTATGGATTAAATGCTAAATGAAGGAGAAAACAACACTGGATTTTTATTGCAGCAAAATAAAATATTGTCAGCTAAAGTAGATGACCTTGAAAATAGATCTCAAAGGCATAATATTCATATATTTGGACTTCCTGAAGGTACTGAAGGTAACAATATGATTTCTTTTTTAACTTCCTAGCTTTCTAAGACTTTAAGCCTCCTTGAAGCTCTCTCTTTTAGAATAGTGAGAGCACACTAGTCCCTAGGTAAACCTGCTGCAAAGCCTGGTTGTTCTCCGAGATCTATAATGGTGAAATTTATTTCATCTGAAGACAAAGAATTGGTACTTAAAACTGTATGGGCTAAGTCACCACCTAAATATGATGGAAATATTGCAAGTTTTGACAGTGATTAATCAACAACAGTGATGGCAAAAAGAAAACAATTCCTTCCACTTATGAGAGAACTTAGAAGAAAATAAAAGTATATTTATTGTTCCTGGCCAGACTAAAGATTTTCCTTTCAAATGGGGTTAAACTCTTCAAAGATCCTGACCATACTATGTCATTTCTACAAACAAATAAGATTATTGAACAAACAGAGCAAATGAAGTGAGATAATGCATCCTCAAAGAGGCATATAGATTCAAATGAAAGCAAGATAAATGAGAACAAGAAAAAAAAGGGAACAATAAAGAACTTTTCATTTTTGTTTTCCTTATCTTCAATACTTATTTACAAGGAAAGTAATATGATGTTAAAGAAGCATGTTCTTTTTTTTTTTTTTTTTTTTTTTTGTAAATAAACACAATTTTAGTTTTATATAAACCTTTAACAATACAGCAAGAAACAATAACATACTCACTTACACCATAAATAGAAACTTGACTACAAGCAAGTGGACTGCATATAAATGGTAAGTTAACACTTTTTTCAGCATTATACTTACAGTTAATTGACAATATATTTTATGAGTTGGAACAAAAAGTTAAACATTTTTAACAAACACATTCAATGTTTATATTAATATATGTTGCAAATTTCTATATGAAATTGCATGTTTAGAAGTTACCGCAAATTTTGTTTATGAAATAGAAAAGACTGCAACATGACACATACTCTTGGATTCAGCAAGCTCTGCATGACATGCAGGAACAGTGCAGGAGCTGCTGGAGGCAAAATGGCCACCGAGAGATCCAGGAACAAGCTTCTTGGACGTGCCCGAGTGCTCCTGCACTATTCCTACACGACACAGCTCCTGTATGCAAATTATCCCATTTGCAGGTGAAAAACATGCAAATGAGGTGAGTTTGCGATCCAGGAAGCTGACAGCCAGCTGTGCAGGACTAGTGTAATCTGTAGAAATGTACTCGGTTAGTAACCGAGTACATTTCTGCAAACTACAAAACAGAGAGCCATGACAGCTCCAAATAAAGGGCCTATATAATGTGTAAAGCATGCAAATGGCAAAATATATGGCCATTGGCATGGAATACAATTGCAAAAATAAAAAAATAACTTTTATGTTTTTTGGCTGATTTCGGATGTTTAAGCGTAGGGCAGCAGCTCGCAAATGGGATCGGCTGGAAAATAACCGAAAAACCCTGAAAAAAGCTTTCCCTGCAAAATCACAATTTTGCCATTAAAGTCAATGGCAAGCAGAAGACAACAAGGCTAGTGAATAGTGGTTGCTAAGGGGAATGCTCAGTGTCAGACTTGTAACTAGGTATTAGCAGGCAATCCTATGCAAATGAGGGGAATTATACTGAATCCCATATTCCCCCTCATAGCTAGCCTGCACCCAACTGTGTAGGTGCAGGAAGACAATGGTGTACGCCAAAGAGCTAGCTGACATCATAGAGGGGTGTGTCAGGCATACTGTAAGCTTATTGGAGCCCTGTAGTTCAGGTTTGTCTGAAGCTGCCAAGCACTCTTTACATTGCCTAAGCGGGTGTGCGCTCCACGCACCGTGTTTTAAACAGAAAAAAAAAGTAAACCAGGGAATAGCAGCTCCATGCACATCTGACCACTGTGTTTGCACGGTGCACCCCTGGGCTTAAACAGGAAGGCAATGGGAAGGGAAAACAGCAGTAGGAAGGTAATCAAGGAGAACTAGCATAGCTGGCAGGTAATATGTATCAGAATCAGCCAATTACACAGGCAGCAGCCCAGACCAGACCAGCACACTACTATAAACTATGCAAACACATTTCCCCTCTGTTTTTTCCCCACAAACTCTACAAAACAGGTGTACACAAGTGGGGAAATTTTACCTTACAAAAGCAACAAAATGAGAGGGGCTGCATTAGCTCTTATAAATCAACATGTGGAAGAGGCTGAGGGTGGTGAGGATGAGAATGCTGATGACCAACCCACAGTGAGGAGAATGAGAAGTGTGTACAGACCTAGTGTAACCTACTAGGGGCTTCATGAGCTGGAGATAGTGGAGTGCTATAGGGTAGACAGGGACCTCCTACAGCAAATTGTTGAGCTGTGCCAGCCACGCCTCATACACAGAACCAACAGAGGGGAACCTATCCCAGTGGATACCAAGGTATGTGTAGGCCTAAGAATACTAACCACAGGTACCTTCCAAAGGCCAACTGAGGATATCATGGGGATCTTACAAGCATCAGCATTCAGGGTACTCCACCATTTCCTGGATGCCATGTCAGCACATGCCAGTGAGCACGTATATTTTCACAACACCCGTGAGGCATTGACCAGCAATATGCATCTCTTCCACCAAATAGCAGAATACTCTGAGGTAGTGGGTGGTATAGCCTGCACACACATACACATCAAAGCATCACCCAGCAAGCGGGGTAGGGTATACATCAACCGCAAGGGCTTCCCCTCCATCAACTGCCAGGTTATGCGCAATGCCCAGGGCACTGTAATGAATGTGTGTGCTGGCTGCCCTGGAAGCTATCATGACTCTCACATCTGGCATATGACGCAGCTCTACCAGAGATTTGCCAGTGGGGACTCCGTTATGGCCACCTAGTGGGAGATGCTGGTTAAACACTGGAGCCATGGCTGATGACACCCATCAGAAATGCACACACACCCAAACAAGAACTCCATAATGAGACACAAGCACAGACCAGAATCATAAAAGAGCGAGTGCTCGGGATGCTCAAGTCATGGCTCCAGTGCCTGGACATATCTGGTGGAGCCTTGCAGTACTCACCAGCTGCATGTACCCAAATTGCCATTGTATGTGCCATGCTACACAATAAGATCCTGTGTAAACAGCTGCAGCAGGAACAGCATGGGGCAGGGCCACACAGCCCCCCACCATTGCCAAGACCTGCACAGGCACAGAATGACTCAGATGAGGAACAACCTGAGCCTGCCCCAGTAGGCAGAAGGAGGGATGCCCAGTATGCCCAGGTCTTGGCAAAGAGGCAATACATATCACATACACTGACACTGTAGGAACCCAAGGAATGACACCTCTGTCTGACTAGCACATACAGTAAAAGGGATGCCAAACATGACACTACCTATGCTTAACCATGTATAGGGAGTGTACTATGTGCATCTGACATAGTCAGCCCTCCAGCACCATCCTCAATACTGGCACAGCAACAAGGTAAGTCACTCTCCTTATCAATTGCTGAATGGAGTAGGATGTTTTGTTACTTGTATCTATGGTATGGATGTGAGCATGCAAGGGAATCAGGTGGGTGAATGGGATGCCAGCAGATAGTAGACACCTATAGTGACAGCATGAAATTTGTAACAAATACTGGTGTCACCATAGTAGCCAGTACTAGAAAAGGTGACAAAACCCACTGCAGGAAATGTGGTGGGCCAAATGCGTGTCCATAGGACACACACATGCCAGTCAGGGAGGCTCACATACCCAACAACAGTCTCAGCCAGTGTAGACAAACACAAAAAAAGGCTGTGCTAAGGCCTCTGATTGATGGCTATGGAGAACAGCCCCCCTCTTGACCTACATAGACAGACTACAACAGGTCAGGCAGTGGGATGTAAGTCCTGAAGGGTAAGAAGTCTGAAACTGAAATGTAGGTCAATGAAACCTAAGAGCTGTAGTACACTGATATGCCTCTAGTCTGCATGATAGGTCAGAATACAGAAGGAAATGGAGTACCTGAAATACCAGTACAGTTATAGCAAATGTGTAGAGTTGTCAGGTGTGCCCCCCCACACACACAGTCCTATGTAGAAATGTAGTAACATGTATGTGTAGGTATAATAATGGAGCACAGATTACCTGAGCCAGCCAAAGTAGCAGGATAGATTGTAGCATGTGTACAATATGCAGGGCTGCGTGTGTTAGGTTGGTGTGTGTTGTATATTGTGTGAGAGTGGTCAGTATGTAGGCATGGTGAGGTTTGTCCTGGTGGCCATTGGCCAGTACTGCTGATGATAGGGCAAAGTTCTCACAACTGCAGTGCCAAACACAATGCAGCCCAGCAAAACAAATTCCAGCAGTAAGCCATAGTAATTGTTTGGATGTAATATCTGTCACCATCTGAAAGATGGACATGGCATGAATGTGGGCCCAGTACACAGGTGGAAGTACCCCAGATAGACAATGTATAATATATTACTGTCAAATGGACACATGTTTGGAAATGTACATACTGGTTAGCAGCACATTAGTTGGGTTTGTAGTATGGAATACCAATGTCATCTGGCCAAACACTGGCAGACCACAAAGGTCACAGGTATGAAGTATTGAGAAACTGCTGATGTCCCTGCACAAGCCAGCATAAATGGAATGCCCCATGTATATCTGTGAGTCAGATGCAAGTAGCATCAATAGCACACAAGCACCCAGCTCTCCCCAACATCACCCACAGGTACCTCACAGGTCTTATCCCTGCTGTTGGGAATGAGTGCAATATGACCCACACCTCCATATGGAAATGGCCACAGAATGCAGCATGCTGAAGAGGTGTTCCATGCAGG
The DNA here is from genome assembly GCF_019279795.1 of Protopterus annectens. NCBI lineage: Eukaryota > Metazoa > Chordata > Ceratodontiformes > Protopteridae > Protopterus > Protopterus annectens. The sequence goes on along the minus strand of NC_056729.1, from coordinate 21,049,079 downwards.
TATGTCCCTAGCTGTAAGCAGCACCCTGTCAGAATCCACACTACTGGATCAATAATGACAGCACCTATTGGCATTAACTCCTTGCACACCTACCTTGTCACCCCAGGGGAATATGGTGGCTTGCAGTCTGGGACTACAGCTGGCCTGCAGTCCTCTGCCAGAGGCCTGTGTCTCACCCATACTGCCAATGTATGTTATGTCATGGACTCCCAAATAACAAAATAACACAGTCCACTGTCCCAAATGCAAGGCCATGTTGACAAATCCCAGTAACATGTCCACAATATCCTACTGCATGAACTGTGGACCAACACCAAATTACTGCTGGGATGAAGTGATAACTATAGGGAACTTATCAGATAATGTTTGCATAATGTTTGGAAGAGGATATAATAACAGAAGAGGGGTAGGAGCATGGAAGCCATGGAATGTGTAAAGTCTGAAACTCAGCCGTGTGCACATACTATCCATGTCTGCAAACACAGGAATGGGTGGCTACAAACCTGCTTGTAAACCACAAAGTAAAGGGGTAATGACCAGAAATATGACCCCTGCCTCTGGGTAACCTGTTTGAATCTGTACAGCTGTGAGGTATGGCCACAGCAGGATATGGCCATACTGTCACGTCGATGGATGTACAAGCATGGGATCTTCAGCCACCACTGTACCAAGGTGCTGAACCATTTACACAGACCCATCAGAAAGTGTCTGCAGCTTCCCCTCCAGAATGGCATGATTATGCAAGAATATGTAGGCTGCAGACCACAATACTGGACACAGCTGCATTCACCCTGTGCTCCCCAGGAAATAACCACAAGCAAATATGTATACCTGACAGTAGTTGATGACATAAAACATCACATTGTAAAACAGTACATATGTCTGAATATCTCTGCTAACACCAAAACCATGTAGCAGAATCAGCACAGACAATTACATACAGTAATCCACTATCCTTTGCCCATTTTGACCTCATATTGTCAACCAATCTACAGATATCCCACAGAAACAGTTTGCTAGCTGTAGATGTAGAACACAAAAGCCTGCACTGGAGTATGACCTACCTGGAATGGATTCACACATTCAATACAGAAGGTCATACTGGGTATGCTTCCACACTTACAGAAATGAAGCCCATGTCTGACAACAACAGTGGGTTATACTTATCTGACAGTCACAGATGTTTGTGCATGCACTCCACATTGCACACCAGTCATGCTTTGCACACACATTGGACAGGAATGCACACATATGTCCAAGGACAACACACTATAATAGGCTGAAATTACACATACATAGATGTGTGGAAGAGAGCGACAGACAGTGACAAAGAGCCTCCCATCATGAGGACTGTCCCACCCAGTATATATCCAATTGGCTAAAACCACATGATGTGCAAATGTCAATTACTGTAGACATTTGCATCTGGTATCCCTCAGCACTGTAGTGTCTGTGATGCTTGTGATAACTGTGTAACATGACTGTATAAGTCAGTATTCATCTAGCAGTTGTATATACGTACCTGTGAAATATAAGCCTGTGTGTGCTTGAGTGTTGTGTCTGCTTCCAGATAAATGGTTTATGGCTCATGCACACACACTGCACTCCCCATTGCCCTACTATGGCAAGCCTGCCAGTGTCATTCACCTTGAAATACACCTTTGGGGAAGGAGTAGTCCTATAAGCTCCATGGTGCGTGCTATAACTGTATGATGCTATAGTGTGATGTACTAGTTAGGTAGGAGTTCTAATCCCAGACATGGCAACTGTAAAACTTTGTATGTGTGTTTGTTTGTCTGTGTAGGGATCAATGCTTCTGAGGCCATTCACAGTCACTACAACTTCCATTGCCCTACTTTGGAAAGCCTGCTGATGTCATTCACTTTGAAATACACCTTTGGGGAAGAGTAGCCCAGTAAGCTCCATGGCGCGTGCTATAAATGCATAATGCTATAGTGTGATGTGCTGATTAGGTAGGAGTTATAATCCTAGACATGGCAACTGTGAGACTCTGTGTGTGTGTGTGTGTGTGTGTGTGTGTGTGTGTGTGTGTGTGTGTGTGTGTGTGTGTGTGTGTGATTAGTATCTTGTGTGGAGGTAGATGTGAGTGTGTAATAACAGGACTCATTGTGGAGCGGGTTTTGAAAATTTCTTATATGGCGGGTCTATTATATGTCACAATGTCCACCTTGCAAGGATAACAGATGTCCAACAGCAGAGAGGGTGGGGTAGACAATCCATACCCCTACATGTGACATCATGGATTGGGGAACAACATAGTCAACCCTTGTATTATCCAGTGAACACTCTCCACCCATGTCTCATACACAAACACACTTGGCTAAGCAACAACCACTATTGCCCACAGATAATAACCATGGTGTGATTTCAGTGAACTACAGAGGATATGGCACCCTATCCCATCCCTACAATAGGCAAATCATTGCATACAGTGCTGCTTTGCTATGTTCCCCACTGGACGCCGTCAGCAAATCTAACCCACAAAGGACATACCATGCCTTATACACATGCCCTGTATGGACAGATGCCACTGACATCAGTGAATACTTGTATCATGCTGTCAGTGTAAGTGTTGGGTCAACCTGGTTTCCATTGCCAGTTCTCAATACATGAGGTCAAGAATGGCACATCTGATGATAACAATCTGTCTACACAACATGCCACAGACACCCCAGGTACACTTCCACATGTCACAGAACATGCATGTGGGATGTGTGCACATCCCAGACACCGTTCATCTTATGGAATATAGAACACATACATGGCAAGCATTGCACAGCACTGGTCACCCACAATAGTAATCCAGATGAGTAGATGGTGAATGCAATACACACCTATGAGGGCCAATCCAGACACTACACTCTTAAGCCACACTGCAGAACATTGCCATTTGGCCTGATGCCAAGGTATACTCTTTACCTAGCCTTGTACAGCCTTCTGGTACAGTCAACCACTACACACATGTGAAGCAATGCACCCATACATGTCAGTAAAGGCAAACCTGTGTCTGTGTGTGTGTGTGTGTGTGTGTGTGTGTGTGTGTGTGTGTGTGTGTGTGTGTGTGTGGTATATAATGATATGGATGCCATTCACACTCACTACACCTCCCATTGGCCTACTGAAGCATGCCTTCTGGTGTCAGACACCTTGATATACCCTTTGCCCATATAGCAGCCTGATAACCTCTGTGGTGCATGTGATACCTGTGTATTACTGTACTGTGGCAAGCTAGTTAGTTAGGAAGTCTAATCCTGACCCTGCTGACTGTGATAATATGTGTGAGTCCCTGAAAGAGTGTGGCTGTGTCGTCCTTGACACCTGTTCTTGTGGACATTCACATGTACTACACCAACCTTATCCCTCCTTTATCACTGTTGCTGATGTCACTCACCATCAAATATACCTTTGGACAGCTCCCCAACATGTAAGCTCTGTGGCACATGCAATATCTGCATAGACATGTAGTAGCAATACATAGTCAGGCAGGTGTTTGAAACCCGGTACTGGTAAGTGTGTGACACAAACATGCTTAGCTTTTACTCTCCTACCCTCTCCCTGTCTTACTTTGTCTCTGTCTCTGTCACTCCCTCTCTTATGGATTTGGAGAAGTACACCTGCTTTGCTTAGGTAGCAGCTTGTGTTTTGTAAGTGATGCTCATGATCAGCTGATGGCCTGTGCATGAATTGCAGTCCCCCACTAGCTGATTGCATGTGGAACAGCTGTGGTAACATTCCCATAGCCAATTGCATGGAAACACACTCCTAAAACTAGGAATATCATGTGAGTGTTGGCCCTTTTCATTCACTGTATGCAGGACTTCATGTCAGTGTTTGGCAAACAGCATCACAGATGGTGGTGCGGTATACCTCTAACAACATACACTGTGGATACAGCCCAACAAACAGAAGGGGGGTGTTCCAGACATGACTACAGAATGTAAGTTTTGCTCTTCTGCATTTGGAGTAATGTTGGTTTAACAGGGTTTGTGTGGATATGGCTGGTCTACATGATTTAATAGCTGGCATGACAGTGTTATGTGGTTGAGGAAACTCCCACCTGTAGGATTATCTGCAGACTGGCCAGTGTTTGGAGACTTACGTGTCTTGTGTTACTCACTAATTACCTATCTTAGAACTGCAGAAGCTTAGTCTGAGCATTGCAGTCAGTACACGGTGACAGCCATGAGAGTTAATCACTTCATATCCCTCATAGGACATATGTCACAACAAACCCTAATACAACAGTAAATGTATCAGGCTATCACAGCGACATGTCAATATTGGCCCTGTGTTTGTGCCTTCAGCCACAATTCTGTCAAATTTGTACATATGTCATACAGTAAGAGGTGCATATGTTCAGTACACCATTATTTATTGACATCATACCTGATAACAAGCCAGTGAGATAACAGACTGC